>NW_026057587.1:3755379-3786897 GCF_023721935.1 Panthera uncia | reverse complement strand
TGTTCTTGGGTATATGTTCTTGGCTATGTGTTCTTGGTTATGTGTTCTTGGGTATGTATTCTTGGCTACATGTTCTTGGGTATACATTCTTGGCTACGTGTTCTTGTGTGTGCGTTCTTGGCTATGTGTTCTTGGGTATGTGTTCTTGGCTATATGTTCTTGGGTATATGCTTGTCTGCTGGCCAAGACAAAATGAATTCATATAGAACCAAATCAAATTGACGTCTAAACTCATTGCAGATGCAAACCAAACAAAACAGGGAACAGAAGTTACAAGTGCTCACCTACAGTTGCAGAGAAATTTGAGTAGGCAGAGTCATTGGTACGAACAAAGGTAGAATTATGGGAAGGAAGCACAGTGAGGTTGTGGGTTCGCAACACTAGGTAGGACAACAAGAAAAAAGCACAACAGATGAGTGACACGAATGACAAACGGAACCGGCATACCTCTCAACTTGACGTGCACCGAGAATCGGTCCTTCGCCCAGCAAGCACCTTGGATTTTGTCTCCGGGCCTCACACCTCCCTCCCGCCCCCTGCCCCCACTCCCCATGTACTGGGCAGCGTCATGGCCAGCGCCCTGGCCTGCCAGGGCATGACTGCTGCTGGCTTTCGCCACAGACGTGGGCTCCAGTGTGCTGTGTGCAACCCCCTGAGACACCTAGTTGAGAGATACGAAACTGAGCCCGGCAATAAAACAGCCTTAACACAAGGATCATGGTGGTGACGTCACAACTGGTGAGGTAGAAACACAGCATGAAGACAATGGCACGATATTACGACAAATGGACCGAACAACAGAGGGTTCAGCGACAGATACGAGCAGCGTGACCACCAGACGGCTTCCAAAGCCACTCGGCCGTCCCCGGCAGCAAAATGTGCTGACGGGTCCTGTTTCCCCCTGTTTCTTAAGAAGCCTGTGATCACGTTGAAACGAGACCGCAGAGCATCGTGACGTGAAGAATGGTCTGGGGAAGCATCGGCAAGACGTCACCATCCGGCTGTTCGGGGCAAACAGGAACACACAGAATCTCAGGGAAATTAACACCCTGGCCCCAGTGTAATTGTGTCTCCATGATCGCACTGCTTGGTGAGAATTCCTCGCCGGTGAAGGAGTTCAAGATGCCCAAAGTTACTGATTTGGTCACAACAATGAGGTGTGTTGAGACATTAGGAGAGAGATATAGTTATCATTTGAAATAACTGCTAAAATGTTGGTCTCTGTGACCCGGACGATGAATTATGTCAACAGTGAACTTCCACTTTTCACAGGCTTTGAAATAAAGGGCCTGAGAAATAAAATGAGATAATGATGGGGTGGGGGTGGAGTGCAGTTTATTTTAACCTGAGCTGCTCATATAATGACTTCCCAGGGACTTATCCCTGCAGCGCAGACTGTTTGGAGAGAAAGCAGAGCAGCAGTGTGTTCTCTGCTGGGTGCCCAGAGGCAGTCTTGCACAGGTGGGTCCTTCCACCCCCAGCGGATCCGCCCAGGCTCCAGCTAGAACGCCTCTCAATTTGCAAATGTGAGGGAAACGTTTTAGAATCTCTGGTGGCAATTTATGGCAGCACGTTAAGTCAGGGGATCAGGAAAAGGCCAGTGTGCGGGTCTGGAAAGTGCAATAATCAGCAGTGTGTGGGCATGTGCTAGACTGGTTGCCCAGTAAACCCCTTGCCGTACACATCAGCCGTTTGACATAATCAAGAACGATAAGGAAATAAAATTTTTAATGTAAAAATCCAAGCCACTCAAAACTTCTACTGGGAAGAAGTTTCTTGCTGGAACGGAATAAAGAGCTCGGACACATCTGGGGTTTCTCCTTACGGCAAATGTCTGAATTGAGTCAGATAGAGACTTCATTTTCCATGGACTCAGAGACCACGGGAGCATCTTAAGTGATGTTCGGTCTGTTCGAGGGAGATGCTGGTGACATGTGCGGAAGCTGATGGTAGGTGGGGGTACCTTTGTGAATGAAACGGTGACCCCACGAACACACGTGTTAGTCCCAGCACTCAGCTCAAATGGACCCCTGTTTTGGCAGACATGCAGATGAGGCCAGTTTTATCTAGAAAACACACATCTAGACCCCTACGTGTGATTGATGCACCATCTGAAGCTTCGAGCTTCCAACCACGGCTTTGTTTTATGGTTACTGGGGAAAACACACACACGTTAATAAGAGTTTGAACCTTAAGCTCTGTCCTTCAATGACAAAAATATATAAAAGTTCTAGTAAAATACTTTGGGTTAACGATGATTGGGGGGATCTCCAGAACGTGTGTTCATCGCCACTGGCCTGGCCTCCCAGCGGAAGCTGTCCTTGTCTGCCTCCCCCGATGGCCCTACGTGGAGCCCCTCCACCCCCCGTCCCTGCGGCCTCAGGTACCCTCACCACCCGCGTCTACCTCCAGTCGTGTCTTGAAGTTCGTGGATCCCGTCCACAGTTTCCAGCGGCCAGTAATGGGAAGCAGAAGCCAAGACCTCAAACCCTTAGGGGAAGAAAAGAATAAAGATGTTAAATCATCATTAGGAGGCAAGAAATGCTTTCCTTCTATGTCATGAATGGAGGGAAGAGGAACTGTATCACAGGGACTATGGGATTCATTAAAAAGGCATTTGCATACATTCAACACACTCCTGGTTTTAAAAAGAAGTCTTTTTTTTTTTTTAACGTTTATTTATTTTTGAGACAGAGAGAGACAGAGCATGAACGGGGGAGGGGCAGAGAGAGAGGGAGACACAGAATCGAAGCAGGCTCCAGGCTCTGAGCCGTCAGCCCAGAGCCCGACGCGGGGCTCGAACTCACGGACCGCGAGATCGTGACCCGGGCCGAGGTCGGAAGCTCAACCGACTGAGCCACCCAGGCGCCCCTTAAAAAGAAGTCTTAAGGGGCGCCTGGGTGGCTCAGTCGGTTGAGCATCCAACCTCGGTTCAGGTCACGGTCTCACGGTCCGTGGGTTCGAGCCCCGCGTCGGGCTCTGGGCTGACGGCTCAGAGCCTGGAGCCTGCTTCGTATTCTGTGTCTCCCTCTCTCTCTGCCCTTCCCCCACTCTCACTTTGTCTCACTCTGTCTCTCAAAAATAAATAAATGTAAAAAAAAAAATAAACAATAAAAAAAATAAAAGAACTCTTAAAATACAGAAATCGGCTCCTGGGTGGCTCAGTCAGTTAAGCGTCCGACCTCGGCTCAGGTCATGGTCTCACGGTTCGTGGGTTCGAGCCCCGAGTCGGGCTCTGTGCTGACAGCTCGGAGCCTGGAGCCTGCTTCAGATTCTGTGTCTCCCTCTCTCTCTGCCCCTCCCCTGCTCACACTCTGTCTCTCGCTCCCTCTCTCTCTCAAAAATAAATCAACATTAAATATATATACACAGAAATTGGTGACCATCTCCTCGACATGAGAAAGCGTGATAAGTACAAATGAGCAGACACCTCTGAACCTCTGAAGGGACTAACAGCCACCAGGCTTAGTGGGGCCCCACAAGGAGCGTGTCCGTTAGGCAGTCAGGAGAAAGACAAGAATGGCCGTTATCCCACTATTGTTTTATATTGTTTTGTGATACCTAGCTGATGCAACCAGGCGAGAGAAAGCAATCAGGTTAAAATGATTTAAAAAGAGGAGGACACCAACAGCAATATTGTCGACATCATGTAAGGCTCTCGACAAACACCTCCTCAGTTCATTGTAACAACGAAGGCAAGGTAATTGTATCATTAGCCTATTTGTGGAGACGAGGGGTCGGTGCTTCCGCAGAAGTCGCCCGGCCGGCTGGTTTGGCGTGCGATGCTCCCTCCCAGTCTCCCTGAGACGGATCCCAGTCTTTCTCTTCTCATCCTGCTTCCCGCATAGTAACAATTAACCACTTCAGAATTTCCTTTGTGACCCTTGTACTTTGAGTGGACATGATTTTGTGCAGACAGATTGTGCCTGCCTGCTCATCCCACTTAATGCCACGTGAACGACTTCATTTATTTGCTTCTATCCCGGCTCCCTGGTGGGGTCTGGGTAACAGTCCCTCTGCGAAGGCGGGGCGCACCCCCAGGCACCCAGCCCCTCACCTGGCTCCAATCTGCTCCTGGACCAGCTCTCTGTGGTTAGTTCCCAGAAGGGGAAAGGATGGTCCAGGGGACCAACTAACAGTCATCTGCTCCAAGTGTCTGCCAGACCATAGACAAGAAAAATGAATAAAGGAGTCTTTGCGTTATTCATCGTAAAACTATTTTTAAAGAGGAGATAACACGATCCTTATTTTCAAATGAGGTGTGACTGTTCACGAAAAAACGAAACGCCATTACGAATAAGAAGAGAATTTGGTGAGTGAAACAGTCTTACACGTAAGGAAAGATCTGAGTAGGGAGGTTTATACGGACGTGACAGGCGAAGAGTCGATAAATAGCGTCCCTGTGTTCCAACGCTAACGCTAACACAAGGCGGGAGAAAAGTTCTCATTTGTAAATGCAGCCGACAGAAAGAAGACGTTGAGGTCCAAAAGAGTAAGAATTGTACAAAATTCTCACAAAGAAAACAATAAAATAATACCAAGGGATGTACAAGAACCCTTGAATAAACAAAGAATTTAACCTATTTGTGGAAAAGAAAACTCAAAATCATAAAACTATCAACCAACCCTCTAATTAATACATAAATATGAGGAAATCTGTTGTAAACATGCTGAGAGATTTTGTGTGAGAGAAATCTCATTATGGGGCTTATCTAGAAAACTAAACAAGCAAAAATAACCAACAAAACCTGCCAGGAGCGGGGCAGCGAAGGACGGTGGGGGGCCAGCGCTCGCACACAGTTAGGACCTGTTGTAAAGACACAGTTCTAAAGAGAATTTGGCAACCGCACATGAATAGAAAGTTCCATGGAAAAGACCCATAAATATCCCCAAGCACATGTGAAACCTTAGTTTATGATAAAAGTGCTATTTTAAACCAGAAGAGGAATACTCAACAGAAGGTTTTACAGCCAGTTAGCCACCTACAAAAAAACTCAAGATCCCTAACTCACTCCTTACCATCTCAATTTCCAGAAGGATCAAACTATAAATGTAATTATTAAAAAAAATAAAAATGAAAACTTCTGAGAAAACCAGGTAATGAATTTGATTATGTGGATTTTTAAAATATCCCTACGTAAGGGGCGCCTGGGTGGTTCAGTCGATTGGACGTCCGACTTGGGCTCAGGTCATGATCTCACAGTTTGTGAGTTCGAGCCCCACGTCGGACTCTGTGCTGACAGCTCAGAGCCTGGAGCCTGCTTCAGATTCTGTGTCTCCCCCTCTCTCTGCCCCTCCCCTGCTCATGCTCTCTCTCTCAAAAATAACAAACATTAAATTTTTTTTTAATTTCCATATGTAAAAATAAATCAAGCTAAATTGAACAGGAGAATGATGTTTATGTAATACATAGGACAGAAATGTACCGATGTCTTTTTAAAGAACTGTATGAAATGCATTGTATTCATTAAAATGCTTACTATTAAGAAAATTTAAGCCAACAGAACACTGGGGCAATGGACATAAAACAGGCAGTTCAAAGGAAAGGAAATGCAAATTATTTTAAATATATGAAAAGATGTCGCTCATAATTTTTAGAGGCATGTTAAAACGACAGTGAGCCACCCTGTCCCAGCCCACCCGGCTGACTGACAAACAGACCATTAGATGTACTCAGTCAGCAAGTTCACTGTGCTTTTGGTGGAAGTTACAGCCTTTCCGGAGAGCAATACGGCAATAGCTATACAAATTTTAAGTGCACTTTGATCTAGTAATTCTGCTCCTAGGAGTTTACTCTAGAGACAGATTCACACACGGGATCAAAGAGCTATGTACGAGGACATTTCTTGCAGATATACATATATCTCAAAAGCGTGGGAAGAGGCTTCATGCTCATCAGCAGAAGGGCTGTAATCTGTACGGAACATCTACGTAATAGACAAGGGTGTCACTAGGAGAAGTGACCAGGCTGGGACATATGTGTCGATGGGAAATGTTCCTCAAGCTATACTGTTAAAAAAAAAAAAAAATCAACTTGAGAGAAAAATGTGATACTATCAACTATTTGTGGAAAACCCAGCTGTCCCACCAGCAAGGAGGGAGGGAAGGAGAGACAGAGAGAGAGAGAGAGAGAGATTTTGCATGGATACTATGGGTACCCTTAGAAACTGATAGCAGTATTTTAGGGGTGAGGAAAATGAGGAACACTGGACGTGAGATGTAAGAGGGAGATTTCTGTTCCTTTTTATTTCTGTTCTAGTCAAATGTTGGGACGTGTATTCCTTTAAAAACTTCCAAAATTCGGAGACCTGTGGCTTCCGCCGATGTCCCCTGGCAACGACGCGACTCTAACAATGCAATATGGAGGCTCAGAAATGCAAAAGTCAAAACTACCCATTTCTGTTTCTGCCAAACTCCCCCCACCCCAAAACGTAGGATATTCATTTTGGAGAGGGGAAACATCGCTGGCTTGTTAGTCAATTCATCTGGGGTGGGGCGGGGGCGGGGGAGGACCAGAAAAGGAAACCGCGGCCGTAGCGCAAAGGGCAGGTGCGACAGATTCTTCACAACCCACGTCTTCAGAACATAAACCCCGTGGATGACAGATCCTTCCCTGGCATCCCCGTGTACAAACGGCCACCACCCGCTCTGGGCAGAGGGGCTGACGGAGTGAAGCGACGGTGGTCTTGTTCACACAGAAAGACCCCCTAAGCTAGCAAGAGGCCGTGGGAGAAGGGGGCTTGGGGTCCGCAGAGGGCCTGCTGTCCTCCGTCGCCGTGCTTCAGACGAGGGCAAAGCCCCACTGCGTCGTCGCCCCTGGCGTCTTATAACCAGCAGACTGGAAGTCTGCGCTGGAGGGTTTGCGAGCTGTCATGTGCGCGGGGGCCCGAGGGTCACCCACCCGGCGGGCTGCCTAATTCCGCAACAGGTGCTGGAAACAGGTGTCGGCTGCGGGTCTTGGGAGGGAGGGAGGGAGGGAGGGCTGCGGTCCACTGGGAAACGTGTGTCCCGAGGACGAGAGCCGCTCCGGGGCGGGAGGTCTGTGAACTCTTAGGGAGGTTAGAGACCCAGATTTCGCAGATTTTTTTGGAAATCTCCCCAAATTTTAATATTAGCAATTAAGGTGGTTATTTTGGGGAGCCTGGGGGGGGGGCTCAGTCGGGGGCGTCCAACTCTTGATTTCAGCTCAGGTTGTGATCTCACGGTTCGTGGGTTGGAGCTGACAGTTGACAGCGTGGAGCCTGCTTGGGATTCTCTCTCCCTCCCCACTCTCTCTCTCCCTCTCAAATTAATAAACTTTAAAGAAAAAAAGAAAATTAAATTTTTTAAAAAAGTGGTTATCTTAATTAAAACATTGCATGGTGCTGATAAGACGTACCCAAGAACTGAATTCAACAGGAAGGTTCCCCTTTACACCCTAGGGCGTAAACAACCCACAGCCCTAAAAGTGTCATCAAAACAAGAAAATCTCATTCTTTTGGGAATAAGACACTCTGGGGCTGACATCTCTGAGTTACATGAGCACCTGCTTTCCACCAGATGAACCTCATTAAAACTGTGTGTCCAGTTAGACACGACAGTAAGTCCAGGGATACGGTGGCTCATTATGGGACTTCTGACACGCCCCGGCCCTAAATAAGAGAGGGAGAGAGAGAGAGAGAGAGAGAGAGAGAGAGAGAGAGAGAACCTTTCATTCTTCCTCTTCAGTTTCTCTCCCAGGTGCCGAACGTCTAGCCCTGCCCCAGGACTTGTTCTTGGCGTCACTGAGCAGAAGCCCCAATCCCTCAAAGCTGTGCGGGCAAGTACCCGCCCAGAGTCCCACTGGGGCCCCCGACGGCCGCCCTCCGACTCCTTATTGCTTTGCCTGTGGAACTTACTATTAGTCGAGTATTTTTGTTTGTTGTCTGTCTCCTGTGTCTGAGTCTCACGTGCAGACACCGTGTTCTACGCGTACCACGTTCTCACGGCTAAAACAGGGTGTGTGTGCCTGTGTGCCTGTGTAATCCAGATTTTTGCATTTGGATCCTCCCCAAGATTGTAATCTTAGCAAATAACTTTTTAAGAACTATATAGGCAGAATGCATGATGAAATGCAATAATGAATAAACGAATGGATAAACATAGAAAGAACATATATATATATATGTAATTACGAAAATATATATACCCCCCATCTCTATTTGTCAAATTTCCATTTACTCAATAGGTTACAAACATTATTTTTTTAATTCCATCATAAACACCTTTTTTGCACCAGGAAGATGAATGATAGTTTCTGCTGTGACCTAGCGATTCTGACTGTCCCTTGCAGCCACATGACACCGTGATGGTGACACACATTAACTCAACATATTTCAGGGACTCTTTTGAAATATATACAAGTATCGGGTCATTATGTTGTATGGCTAAACTAAGATAATATTATATGTCAATGATACCTCAATAAAAAATATATAAAGGGAACAAACTATTGATTTGCACAGAAAAAAAAATAAAACCTAGTACGTAACTCCAGGGAATTATAATCACTATAATCATCTGCTCTGGCTTCCCAGACCTCTAAATAGGGCCGGTGAGGTAAGGTACCCAGCCTCCAGAGCTGGGCGGGAACCAGCCGCTCTGTGTCCCCAGGGCCAGGAAATTCGGGATACGGGAGATTTTTAAGGTCCCTTTTCCTCATTACAAAAGTTATCTGTGAAAGGCACGCTGGTAAATGTTGCATAAATGCCCTGCCATTTCTTGGCTGGTGCCATTGATGGATTTAGATTCATCAACCATCACGCTTCTTAGCACTGTCCTCGGCCAGGAAGGACTCGCGAGCCAGCGAGGACTCGGTGGCCAGAGGAAAAATTTCAGATGCGGGAGGCCCGGTTTCCCCTCTCTGGGCCTCACTGTCACCAGCCGTAAATGGGGACGTGGGCCGGACAGCCTCCGGGTTCCGCTCAATGGCAGCACGCTGTCATCTCTCCAAAATGACAGTCCGCGGCCACAGATAGACACAGATAATACGAAGGCTCAAAATGATTGCAAGTTGCCTTTCGGTTATTTACACAACCGAACACCTATGGACACGGTAGAGATAGGGAGCTGCCTGGGCGGGTGCGGGCACACGGGGCAGATGACCGAGCACCTGGGAGCTGAAATCTGGCGCCAGCTGTCTTCGCTGACTCGGCTCTCTCATGACCGACCGACAGCACAGAGGGTGCCTACTGCACGCGAGGCAGTGTGCTAGGTCCCCACAAGACAGGGAGGGCTCACTAGTCCTGATTAGACCATAAAAAGAAAAGTCTGGGGGCGCCTGGGTGGCTCAGTCGGTTGAGCGTCCAACTTCAGCTCGGGTCATGATCTCATGGTTTGTGAGTTCAAGCCCCGCGTCAGGCTCTGTGCTGACAGATGGGAGCCTGAAACCTGCTTTGGATTCTGTGTCTCCATCTCTCTCTGCCCCTCCCCTGCTCACGCTCTGTCTGTCTCTCTGTCTCTCTGTCTCTCTCTCTCTCTCAAAAATAAATAAACATCAAAAAAATTTTTTGAGTAAATAAATAAAAGAAAAAGAAAAGTCTGGTGTGGTCTGTGGTGCAAACAGGCCGGGGCTCAGAAGACCAGGCTCCGGGCAGGCTGGGGACCCTCCCGGAGACTCACCTAAAGTCCTGTGCACACCTCCCGCCCTGCACCCACCACGCTCCTGTCGTCCCCAAATAGTCTCCTTACGTGTCCGGCCCCGCAGTGAGTTCCTGAGGTCACCACTGCCTTCTTAGCCCTGCAGACCTCGGCCACACCACCCGCTCTCTCTGGGTGTCCGTCCGCAGGAGGGCAGAGAGGCCGCCTCAGAGGACCCTTCTGAGCACCGCACAAGGTTCACATCCAAGATTTTTACATTCCTGCTCAGACTTCCGGAGAAGAAAATGCTACAATTGACACAGCTGTCCCCGTAGGGGTGGAGATTTAGGTTGTTTGCAAAGGTTTGCCCTCTAGGAACAGGCTCGGGCCTGTGTTCTGTGTCCTGAGTGAGTGGACGCCCTTGAGAGGTGCAGGGGACGGGCTTTCCCTCTGGGGCTGCTCCCGGGACCCTGCAGGCCTGGGCCCAGAAGCAGGAGGGGGGGGGGGGCCTCCCGGCGAAGGCGCCGCACAGTCAGCTGGGGGCCAGGCTTTTCTGCGGGAAAACGGGGTTGAGCCGAGCACGGGATGTAGGGAGAGAGACAGAGACACCGAGAGACAGAGAGAGATAGACACAGACACGGAAAGAGAGACAGACACAGAAACAGAGCCAGAGAGATAGAGACAGACACACAGAAAGAGGGACAGAGACATAGGTATGTGGAGAGAGACCGAGAGAGTGAGAGACATACAAAGAGACAGAGACACAGAGAGATAGAGACAGAGACAGGGAAGGACAGACAGAGACAGAGAGACACAGGCAGACAGACAGATGGAGGCAGACAGACACAGGAAGAAGGGGGGATAAGGCGGAGGAAGACAGCACAAGCAGCAGGGTTTCGTCCACAAGCAAACCCCCGTGTGATTCTTGCAAAGAAGGGGCGAGCAGAGCAGGAGAGACCCCGAGACGCGGGAGGTGAGACGAGAAGGGAAGCCGTGGGCGTGGACGTCGGTGAGATGGCCGAGCACCTTGGCTCCGCACGCGGGCTTGCGTGGTCACCGCCCTGCTCTGCAGCGTCCCCTCGTCTGCACACCTGTCATCTCCCTGTGGCACTAGTTGGAGAAGAACCAGGTCGGTTCCGCCCGGAGTTAGGGCGTGAGAGGGACCCTGTCTCCATGTGGAGCAGAGACTGATTCAAACCCTCCTTGCAGGGGAGGGTCAAGGGTCCAGGTGCACGCGTGTGCATGTGTGTGGGTGTGTGTGCACGCGTGTGCATGTGTGTGCACAGGCATGGGTGTGGGCAGGTGGGGGGGGGTGTGTGCACGGGTGTGGACGTATGTGGATGGGCCTGGACACGTGCACACGTGTGGATCCATGCATGGACGTGACGTGGCCAAGACTCAATCTGGAAACTTTCCCCCAGCTTCCTCTCCCACCGCCGCACCTCCCGTCACGTCCGGAGAACCAGCAGGAACCCCAGTGGGAAGGGGGCGAGGGGAGAGCCTCGGGGCGGACACGCGTGCCCTCCACTGAGATGCCCGAGCCACAGAGCCCCGTTTTCCTTCCGCGAGCGTTCTGGTGGGGGAAGGGGAGCACGGGGAAATTCACGGCCTTCACACCTTTTCCAACGGAAGAGTGAACTTGGACGTTTGGGTGCAAGAGAAATGGCGGCACCCCGTCCGCGGACACGGGAGGTCCAGGCGGACACCGGCCCGGCTGCATCACCCACGAGGGAGACGCTGCAGCCGCGCGGGGATGCCAGCGGTGCCCGTAGGGGCCGCGCTGCTGGTGACAGTGGCTGGAAGGAGCCAGGCGGCCCCCCCTCAGCTCCGAGTCGGAGGCGGGCTCACCAGTGGGTCAGGCGTCGTTCACACGGCTCTCGAGCAAGGTCTCGGGGACCTCGACGGGCTCCCCTCGACCACGCGCAGGCGGCCGCTGGGGTTCCTGCCGCTCACCAGGCCCCTGCCTTGCACGGGCCTGCACCTGCCACGCGACCGCACCACCCGGGGACCACACCTCGGTCAGCTTGCAGACCGAGGACGCACCGCGGCCCAAGCACAGTGAGCCCCAGCTGGGACGGTGACAGAAAGGACAGAGCCCTGCCGGCCC
This sequence comes from Panthera uncia, assembly GCF_023721935.1. NCBI lineage: Eukaryota > Metazoa > Chordata > Mammalia > Carnivora > Felidae > Panthera > Panthera uncia. The sequence goes on along the minus strand of NW_026057587.1, from coordinate 3,775,193 downwards.
CGGGGAGTCTGCATGAAGATACACGGCACAAGTTAGGGCGGCAGCCAAGACTCCATCATAAGATGGCAACGGCCACGGGCCAGAGGCCTCTGGGCGGCCGCCGCGGCCGGCGACGGCGAGGTCTGGTGTCAGGATGAGCAGGGCGCCAGGAGACGGAGGGCAGGGCAGCCGGCCGGGGACGGGGGGCCCGCGGGAGGGCCGCCCTCCGCTGGCCACGGAGACGCGCAGCCGAAGCGCGCGGGGACCTCGGCGCCCGGGGGCCAGCGGACGGCGGTGAGCAGGGAGGGAGAGCGTCCCCTTACCTGGATGGGCCACTGACCTGGAGTAGACTGTCCGCACCTGCACACAAAGATCACACCGTGAGACGTTCGGGACAGCCTCCGGCACAGGGGGCTCGTCCAGGCGCCCAGAGAGCCGCCCAGAGACGTTACCTGAAAATCGCAATAAAACAGCAGCAGCCAGGGGTGCCCCCAGCACAGACACAGCAGCTTCCTCATGGCTTCTCGGAGGCTGAAAGGCGATCCGAGTGCAATTCCTGAGCGTCCGTGACAACGTGTGCTCCCTAACTTTCACTTCCCTGGGAAAGGGACATTTTCACAGGGTCCGGAAAGCAAGAAATCTGGTTCTCTTTAGCGCGTGAAACGCAGCCGTCCCGAAGAGCCGGCGGCTGTTTTCCTCCTCGTCCCCAAACCTGAGCGTTCTCAGCGATCGGCGCCCTTCCAGGACGGTCCCCAACTGGCCGCAGCTCACAGAGCCCCGCGGGGCCGTCCGTGTTTGCTTTCCTTTCCGGAGTCTTTGTCTGTCTGCAGCCAGGCTGGCAGTCGGACCCTCGGACCCTCGTCTCTCACCTGGACGCGGGCGGAGCTGGACGGCTCCGAAGGTCGTCCCCGAGCTCCCGCCCGCCCCGCTGCCCAGCTCCCGCTCTGACTCAGGCTGACGCCCCGTCCGGCCCCAGCTCTGGGTGGAGAGGGAATGATGTCAGGCTCTCTCCTCAAACTTCGTTCTGCTTCTCTATTTATACTCCTGGCTGCTGCGTCCTTCCTGGGTCCTAACACCAGTCCGTCCAGAACAGCCGGCCGACCGGACAGGCACGCGTGTCCGCGGCGACCGGGTGCTGCCTGCCAGCGCCCTCAAAAGCAGAGCAAACGTTCATAAACGGAAAACGGACCGCGAGCCGTAAGCCCTGCGTCGAGCCGAGCCTTGTTTGCCCGAAGGAAGGAGGCGATTCGAGGATGGAAAGAGGAAATCAACCACACCCGCGTGCCCCCAGATAAGCGCGACCACGGTTCTCTCTTTAACCCTTTTAGAGGCGCGGGAAAGGCACGGGGTCGTTTACAGGGCACGCGGCGGACCTACGCCGTCCCCCACGGGTCGTGTTCTCCGTGCGGCAACAGAGGCAGACCCTCGCCCGTCCTGCGCCTCGACCTGCTCAAGACCAGAAGTTTACCCAATCTACCCCAAATCCGCGCTCACACGCAGACGGTTAGTCTCCGCCGTAATTTGCTGGTGACTTGACCAGTGCTTCCCGCCGTGGGCCGTCTCGGCGCCTGCTGGCTGTGTGTTCTTAGGCAAGTCACTGAACCTCTCTGTGTTGCAGAGTCCCTGTCTCTGCGATGGAGGCGGCGGCCCCTCCCCCGCCAGGGTTGTAATGAGACAGGAGGCGATGCGTGCAAGGCTCCTGACGCCGTGTGAAGGAAACACGTAGCGCTCCATAAATGCTCACCATGTTTTGCAAGGAAAAAGTGTCGCTCGATAACCGCCGGCTGTGATTATTATTATAAAGTAGGCAAGAACACCCAGCAAATGTCAGAAAATTGTACTGTGCCCCGAGCCCTGACTACAAATGGAATAACGTCCTGATTCCCAGCACTTCCTGAAGTCTTCCCAAGGGTTCTCCTTCCTGGGCGACCTCTCCCGTCTCCCCGGCCGAACAAAGCCAGCACCTTCCTGTTTTAACCGTGGATGTGGCATCGGATCACGGAGGCACCCACCGCGACCGTGGGAATGAAAACTGGACAGGAAGCAAATTAAGCGGCCCCCCCCCCCCCCCAGGCATCTACACTCACCCGCGGACTGGCTTTTGATCTGAACCCCAGAGCACAGCTCGTGCTAACTCACATCGCCTGCCCCTCCCACGTGTCCTTCCCGTGTGGAGACGAGCCTGCTCTCAATGAGGGCGGCGTTTCCGGGGTGTGCAGATTTGGGCAGGGGCGCGTCACTGTGAGTGCCTGTGCTCACCTCCCTCAGGCCGTCCCCAGACAGCGGCCTGCCCCGGGGCTCCCTCCCCGAAGCGCTCCCTGCCTCTGCCTCCTTCTGTCTTCTGTCCCCACCGCATTGCCATGTCTCTCCCCACCGAGACACAAGCCCCCCGGGAGTGGGGACATTCTTCTGTCTTGTTGGGTCCATATCCTCAGCCCGAGAACAGGGCTCAGTACCGTCCCCTGGTTCTACCGAGCCGTCATCACTGACGTGCCACGTGGTGTGAGTTCCGGGCGCACAGCGTGCCGCTTTGACTCACATACACCGTGAAACGATGACCACGATTCAGTCACCATCCATCTCACAGAGACGCGCAGGAAAAAGGAAAAGAGGGGCGCCTGGGGGGCTCAGTCGGTCGAGCGTCCGGCTCTTGATTTCGGCTCAGGTCATGATCCTAAGGTTGTGAGATCGAGCCCTGCGTCGGGCTCCGCCCTCAGCATGGAGACTGCTTAAGACTTTGTCTCTCCCTCTGTCCCTGCCCCATCCCCACTTGCGCTCTCTCGCTCTCTCTCTCTCTCTCAAAATAAAGAAAAGAAAGAGAATCAGTGTTTTCTTCCTTGTCCTGAGAACCCTTGGGATCCACTCCCCACGATGTTCCCGTAAGCACAGGGCGGCGGTCAGCGCGCTGAGCGTGGGTCTCCCGCCCTTACCTCACGGCGGCACGTCCGGACCTTCTCGGCACCTTCTTCCACTCCGCACCCTCTGCCTCGGGTGACCTCACACCTGATCTCCGCTTCTGTGAGTCTGGTGCTTTGTTCTGTTCTGTTCTGAGTCCACGGGTGAGATCATACGGCATCTGCCTCTTTTCTGACTTATTTCACTCAGCACAGCGCCCCCCAGCTTCACCCATGTGGTCGCAGATGGCAGGACCGTCCTCCTCATGGCTGAGCCACCCTGCGTTGCGCAGAAACGCCACATCTCCCGTATCCAGTCACCCCCGACGGACGCCGGTTGGCTCCGAGTCTCGGCCGTCGAGATATATCAGGACTTGATAGGTGCTCAAAATTCAGTACCTTCTGAATGTGTGCACGTGTGTTTCGCCTAAAGGAGAAAAGCTCTGTCGTGCTTTGGGAAGTGTGCACCAGGCTTGTATTGAGGTAGGTGTTACTTAAGCGTTTTAAACGGACTGTAGTATCACTATATTCAGAATCTAAACAGCTGTACTAGTAGAACATGGTAGAATGGGCTTGGCAGGGGCTGGGGGGGGGGGGGGGGGGCGGTCACAAGACGAGGGGGGTCTGGGGCGCCTGGGGGGCTCAGTCGATTCAACGTCCGACTCTTGCTTTGGGCTCAGGTCACGATCTCACGGTTCATGGGTTCAAGCCCCACGCTAGGTTCTGTGCTAACAGCACCACGCCTGCTTGGGATTCTCTCTCTCTCTCTCTCTCTCTCTGTCTCAAAATAAATAATAAATAAACTTAAAAAAAAAAACCAAGATGAGCAAGGTCTGAAGACCTAATGTGTAACGCGGTGACTGCCGTTGAGAACACCAGGTGGTAGAACTGAAATTGGCTGAGAGAATAAAACTCAAAAAACTCGTAAAACCCAAAAAACACATAAATAAAGAAAGAAACAAAGAAGTCAGGTGTGAGGTGAGGGATGTGTTAACTAACTCCCTTGTGGGAACCCCTCCATATATCTATTATCTCTATAGCATGTATCAAATGATCACACCGCGCGTACTTTAAATATAACAATCTTATTTATTGATTATACCTCAACAAAGCTGAAAAGGAAAAAAAAAAGAAAGTGACCCTAAATCCTCATTTGGCTCTAAATTCACTAAGCGTTTCCAGGGATGAAGCAAAGCGCGAAGCCGGCTGAACGGGGCGACGTCACTGGGTGACTTACACATGGGTGGCAGGTTCCAAGTGGACACTGTCCTTGTGCCCCACAGGGGACAGCTTGGGGCCTCGTGAGGAGCACGGGGAGCCGCCCAGACTCGGGACATCTGGCGGTTGTTGGGGCCACAGGTTCTTTTTTTTTTTAATGTTTATTTATTTTTGAGGTGGGGGGCGGGGGCAGGGAGAGAGGGAGACGCAGAACCCGAAGCAGGCTCCAGGCTCCGAGCCGTCAGCACAGAGCCCGACGCGGGGTTTGAACCCATAGACAGCGAGATCGTGACTTGAGCCAAAGTCGGACGCCCAACCGACCGAGCCCCCAGGCCCCCCGAGACCACAGGCCCTAACGCCCATGCTCATCTCCCCGAACAGCACCTCCCCCTGCCACACCGCCTCCCTTCCAGCAGCCATTCTCCGGGGGCCGGCGTGGCCTCTCCCACTCAGCCGATGGACATCTAGGGGGGCCCACGGGCCACAGGCATCGGCACGCAGAACTGGGGGTGCTTAGTGAGCACCGCTGACCAGAGGGTCGGGGCCTGCGGGTAAACAGCCCCTCCCCTTCCCTCCGGCAGCTCAAGAACCTTGAACTGACCTCCCCTCCCCCCTGCTTACTCCCCCCCCACCTCCTCTCCTGCCTGCTTACTCTCCCCTGTGACCACCCCATGACCTCCTCTCCTGTCTGCTGACTCCCCCCATGACGTCCCCTCCTGCCTGCTTACTCCCCCCCCACCTCCCCTCCTGCCTGCTTACTCCCCCCTGTGACCATCCCATGACCTCCCTCCTGTCTGTTTACCCACCCCGTGACCCCCCTGTGACCCCCCTCCTGCCTGCTTACTCCCCCCTCTTACCTCCCCTCCTGCCTGCTTACTCCCCCCTGTAACCCCCCTATGACCTCCCCTCCTGCCTGCTTACTCCCCCCTCAGGACCACCCCTCATGTCTGCTTACCCATCCCATGACCCCCCCATGACGTCCCCTCCTGCCTGCTTACTCCCCCCACCCCACCCCCGACCTCCCCTCCTGCCTGCTTACTCCCCCCTGTGACCACCCCATGACCTCCCCTCCTGTCTGCTTACCCACCCCGTGACCACCCTGTGACCTCCCCTCCTGTGTGCTTACTCCCCCGCAGGACCCCCCCTCCTACCTGCTTACTCCCCACTCTGACCTCCCCTCCTGCCTGCTTACTCCCCGCTGTGACCCCCCCATGACATTCCCTCCTGCCTGCTCACTCCCCCCCACCTCCCCTCCTGCCTGCTTACTCCCCCCTGTAACCCCCCTGTGACCCCCCTCCTGCCTGCTTACTCCCCCCTGTGACCCCCCTGTGACCTCCCCTCCTGCCTGCTTATCCGCCCCCCCCCACCACCACGCTGACGTCTTTGCTTGCAGAGAACCAGGGATGAGACCTCCCAGCAGGTACATCGGTCCCATGGGTCATGGGCATCTGGAGTCGTGACGGCCCTAAACCTTCACACAGGGCTCTGCCTGGACGCACAGGTGTGAACTTGTGGGGGTAAAGAAACTGCTTAGTTGGTGAGGACTGGTTCCAGCAGGTGGCTGTGCAGCAGATACTGCAAACTGCCCTTCTTCTCCTCCTTCCTGTCTATGCAGAACCCCCAGAGTACTTGGTAGAGGAAACTCCACTAAAAAGGATCGCCCCCCACAGACGGCAACGCTCTCAGGGGAGACGCTCACCGTCACCCACCGCCAGGAGGTGCGGATCAAAACCCCGCGCCGTCCCCCACTCCTGTCAGGACGGCTAAAATCAACAACCCAAGAAACAACAGGCGCTGGTGAGGTGAGGCTCTCGGGCACTGTTGGGAACACAAAGTGGTGCGGACCCTTGGGGAACAGCACGAGGGCTCCTCAGAAAGTTAAAAATAGAGCTAACCTGAGACGCCGCAATTCCACCGCTAGGTATTTACCCAAAGAACACACAAATACTAATCCGAAGGGATACAAGCATCCCTGTGTTTACTGCAGCATTATTTACAATAGCCAGATTATGGAAACAACTAAGTGTCCATGGACTGACCAATTGAGAAAGAAGAAATTACACACACACACACACACACACACACACACGGACACTGGAATATTACTCAGCCATAAAAAGAACAACATTTTGCCGTTCACAATGACAAGGATGCAGCTCGGGAGTATAATGCTAAGCAAAAACAGTCAGAGAAACACAAATACCATAGGATTTCAGTCATATGTGGAATTTAAGACAAAAAACAAAGGAGCAAAGGGAAAAAAGAGAGATTCAGGGTGGGGCGCCTGGGTGGCTCAGCCTGTTAAGCGTCCAGCTTGGGCTCAGGTCATGATCTCATGGTTCGTGGGTTCGAGCTCCGTGTCGGGCTCTGCGCTGACAGCTCGGGGCCTGGAGCCTGCTCCTGATTGTGTGTCTCTCTCTCTCTGCCCCTTCCCCCGCTCACTCTCCTGCTCTCTCTCAAAAAATGAATAAACATTTAAAAAGTTAAAAAAAAAAGAGAGAGAGAGAGACAAACCAAGAACCAAACTCTTAACCACAGAGAACACACTGATGGTCACCAGAGTCGGTGGGGAGGGGATGGGGGGAACCACAGGCGGGGGAGGGGATGAAGTGGGGGGGAAAGGTGATGGGGATTGAGGCGTGCACTTGGGATGAGCACCGGGTGATCTATGGAACCGTACAATCACTATGTTATATGTCTGAAACTAATAGAACGTGGTATGTTAACTACACTGGAATTAAAATAAAAACTTTAAAAATTTTTAATAAATAAATAAAGGGAGATTTGGAGGCTGGGAGAAAAAAGGATGGCTTCCCTCCCAGCCAGGGTGGCCATGTGACCACACACGACAAGACACGGATGGAAGCATCTGGCACGGGCTTCTGAGGAAACGCTTTGAAAGGCCAGTCCCTTTGGATCTTTGCTCTTCCTGAAGGCTCTTGACCTTGACCCCTCTTTCTGGCTGGAGCGCGCAAGTGCTAAGTAGGAGGGCAGTGGCTCTCGGGCTGTCACGGGAATGGAGACCACATGCTTTTTGTCCTAGGACGTAGAAGGCTGGAAAGAGCATCACCCTCCACAAGAGCAGGCCCCGAATCTACAAAATGGTCACCTTTTTAAAAAATGTTTAATGCTTTTTTATTTTTGAGAGAGACAGAGCACAAGCAGGGGAGGGGCAGAGAGAGCGGGAGACACAGAATCCAAAGCAGGCTCCAGGCTCCGAGCTGTCAGCACAGAGCGCGGCACGGGGCTTGAACTCACGGACCGCGAGATCATGACCTGAGCCGAAGTCAGACGCTCAACCCACTGAGCCACACAAACGCCCCAAGATTTTGCTTTTATATCTGATTTTTAGGAGTTTGATGATCATGTGCCTTGGCAGGGGGTTGTGAAGGATTCATCTTGTTTGGGATTGTCTGAACTTCTTGGGTCTGTAACAATGTATTTAATTATTTCTGAACACTCTTGACCATTTTCCCTTCGAACATTTTTTTGTCTCCTTGTCACGCTCTACTTCTGGAATTTCAGTTAGACAAGTGTTAGATTATTTGATATTGTGACGTTGCTCCTTCATGCCCTGTTTTTTTAATTATTCTCTTAGTTTTCATTTTGTGCGCCAGCCTGGGTAAGTGTAAGGGGCCTACGGTACGTTCACCGGCCCTTCCCCTGCTCGTCGTCTTCTGACGAGCTCAGAGGGTGCTTGCTCTGTGACCCATTCTGTTTTCAGCGGCACCATTTCTGCTTGAAATATGTATCGCTTCCCGCAACTGCCACCTCTCTGCAAAAGTTTCTCATTCGCCCCTGAGGGTTGTCCTCCTTTTCCACTGGAGCACTGAGCATGGTGGGTGCAGCCAGATCAAATCCTCTGTCTCCTGTTGTGGTCGCTCTGTCTCCTGATGGGGGGGTCGGCTTTCCCTTCTTGTCGTGTGCGTCCTTCTTTTAGAACGAATGCCGGGCGTCACGCGTGAGACCATGGAGACTGAGGCACTTGGTATTCACGCTGGTAGCATTTTCTGCTGAGCCCTTAGTGCGTGTGTGGTCATGCACGCACGTGGGTGTGCACGTTTGTGTACGTAGGCACGCACGCATCTATGTGCACACCACACGCATGTATATGCATGTGTATTTGTGGGTGGGTGTGCACGTGCACGTGTTTGCACGCACACATGCAAGAGTGCATTGCACAATAGGTATGCATGTGCGCGTGTGTGCACAACTGTGTGCACGTATGACTGTGCGCGTCACAGTTTGTATATACGTGCACAGGTGTGTGCACATGGATGTGTGTGCACGTGTGCATATGTGCGTGCATGTGCACACACGTGTAGGTGTGTATGCATACGTGTGCATGTGTTAGGTCCATCTAGTCCGGAGCGGGGCTGGGTTTGGGCTCTGGGCCGTGTCACCGTCGGTGCACGACTGGCCAGGTCCCCGCAGCACAGCCTTGCTCTGGGCTGGGCCTCAGTTTGGCAGAGGGGGTCTCCGTGTTCCCGCTCCAACTCAGCTCCAGGCCTTCCTCGTGTGCCGGGACATCAGACCGTGTGTCCTCGAGCCCTGGCCTCTGCCACAACCAGGGTGCTGCTGCTTGCTAGCCTGGTATCGGGGGGGGGGGGCGGTGCAGCAGTTCTGTTTTCCGGGCCCCGTGCTTCCATGTCTGGGGGCTCCTGGGATCTGTCCTTCTCCAGCTGCAGAGACTTCCCCCTCCCCGCCATGCCCCAGGGGTGCAGCATTGGCTGTCCTTCCCCCAGAGACGTCGGGACTTTGTCTCCTGGGCAGAAGGGTGGAGGCAGGCGTCCTGCCCGGGCACGGAGGCGGCCGCTCACTTGCGCACATGTGCCCCTCTGAGAGGCGCCTCCCGTCTTTCCCCCAGTGCCTGCCGGGTCCCGGAGAAGGGCCTGAGGGGGGTGCGTGTTCCCCTCCGTGCACAGCTGCCCAGGCTCCGGCCCTCATGCCAGCCTGCGCCCGACCTCTCCAAGCCCGTCACCAGTCTTCCTCTGCATTCTTCACATCCACGGGGGCTCCGTTTTCCTCCTGCACCCTGCCACGTGCCAGCCAACGCTCATGTCCCTTCTTCGGGGGGGGACATGATTTTGAGCTGGGCAACTTCCCCAAATCCCTGCTCACTAGTGGGGTTCAAGAAAAGTGACGATCTGGGGTGCCTGGTGGCTCAGTCGGTTAAGCGTCGGACTGGGCTCAGGTTATGATCTCACGGTTCATGAGTTCAAGCCCCGCGTCGGGCTCTGTGCTGACAGCTCGGAGTCTGGAGCCTGCTTTGGATTCTGTGTCTCCCTCTCTTTCTCTCTGTGCCCCTCCCCCGCTTTCTCTCTCTGTCTCTCTCTCTCTCAAAAATAAATAAACAATAAAAATCATTGAATTTTACATTTAAAAAAAGTGAAGTTTATGGTACGTCAGTTATATCTCAATAAAAACATGAAAGAAATAAACATTTTTCAGCTGACCACAAACTGGGAGACTCCATTGCCAGCCGACCAGTAATACAAGAAACATAAAAGAATTCTTTGGGCAGAATATCATGACCTTAGACAAACAGGGATCTGCATGAAGAAACGAAGATATCCAGAAATGGTTACAGCTGATGTGACTAGGAAAGATATTTTTACTTATTTTTGATTGCTGCAAAAAGGAAATCATCTAATGGGAAAAGAGTAGAATGTGCTGTGGGCTGGTAGCATATGTAAAAGTAACATGTAGGAAAAAATCACAAAGGATGGGAGGGAGGAGGTGGGAGTATACAGCTGTGAGGTATGTATACCACACCAGAAGCGGTATACTATTATGGAGTGTAGTATGTGATGATTTTTTTTAATGTTTTTATTTATTTTTGAGACAGAGAGAGACAGAGCATGAGCGGGGGAGGGGCAGAGAGAGAGGGAGACACAGAATCCGAAGCAGGCTCCAGGCTCCGAGCCGTCAGCACAGAGCCCGACACGGGGCCCGAACTCACAGACTGCGAGATCGTGACCTGAGGCCGAAGTTGGACGCTTAACGGACTGAGCCACGCAGCCACCCAGGCGCCCCTAGTGTGTGATGCTTTAAATACACATATATTATGACAGCCACTGAAAAGCCATTTAATAACCCTCAGGGCAACCAGTGGAAAAAAAGGTTACAGAGGTACAAGTAATAAGCTAGTAATAAGGCATAAATGGAATCCTAACAAATTCTGAATTAAGTTGAAGGCAGCAACAAAAGGATAAAAGAAGAACAAAGAACAGATAAATAGAAAATAGTTGGCAAAAATGGCAGATTTAATACCAATCACATCAATCATTGCGTGGAATTTAGATGATCTGAACACCCCAAATAATAGAGATCCCCAGACTGGATAAAGACCCAAATATATACTGTCCACAAGAAACACATTTTAAGAAACACATTTTTTTTATTTTAGAGAGAAAGAGAGAGAGAGAGAGAGAGAGAGAGAGAGAGAGAGCATGAGCAGGGCACAAGGGCGGAGGGAGAAAGGGAATCCCAAACAGGCTCCACACTCAGCGCAGAGCTCAACGTGGGGCTCAGTCCCACAACCCTGGGGTCATGACCTGAGTCGGACACTCAACAGACTGAGCCCCCCAGGCGCCCCAAGAAACACGTTTTAAATATAAACACCTAGCTAGGTTAAAAAGTAAAAGGAGACAGGAAAACTCTATCTTGCGAACGCTGAATAAAAGGAAACTAGAATAGCCATGTTATCAGAGTAGACTGCAGAACAAGGGCTATTTATTTTCAGGGTGAAGACAATCATTATAGAAGGACCATGGGATGAATTCAGCGACAGGGCATATATATCTAACAGAAGAATCAGCAAAATACACAGTAGAAAACCAGCTATAATCGAAAGGAGAAACAGACCAGCCCACAGCTGCATTCAGAGACTCTTCTCAGTAATCAATAAAATAAGTAGACGGAAAATCACTAAGGATACAGAAGACCTGACCAACATTTTTAACCTAATTGGCTTAATGACGTTTATAAAACACTCAACAACAGAGAAATGAAATCCTTTTCGAGCGCACATAAAACATTCGCCAAAATAAATGATATTCTGATCCATAAAAGAACCTCAAAAAATATGAATGATCAAAAGCATATAAAGTATGTTCTCTAATCATAATAGAATTAAACAGAAACCCAAATGAGAGAAAGAAATCTGGGTTTAAGGTGATGAAACGTCCTACAATTAGATTATAGTGATAATTACGTGACTCTGTTCATTAAAAAACACTGAATTGTACAATTTAAATGGACATACTTTATAGTATATAAACTACCTGAATGAACAAGTGAGTTTACCAAGGTCGCACAAGAAATACTTCCAACATAAAAAATCTATTGAATTGGATAGGCGAGCAATGAATGATTGGAAATTAAAATATGAAAAATGTAATTTGTAATAGCACCCAAATGAAATAGGTATAAATCTAACAAAATAGGTGCAAAGAGCACCTACATAATTGGAAAGATGTACTGCACTCTCAGGTTGGATGACAGAGTATGTGTAAAATGTCAATCCTCCCCCAAATGACCCCACTCAAATCCCACGAGGATCTCTGATAGAAATCGACACACTAATTCTAAAATGTACACGGAGAGGCAAAGAAGCTGGAATGGCTATCAAACTATTTTGAAAAATACGTACAAAGTTGAACACTTCTGTACTGATGTCAAGACTTTCTATAAAGCTGCCGGTCGTCGACAGAGCGTGAAACCAACGAAAAGACTGTGCAGGCGAAACAGAAGAGAGAACGCAGAAATAGACCCACACCCACCCTGCCCGTGGAGCTCCAACAGAAGTGCAAGGGATCATGATAGAGAAAGGGTAGTCTTTTCAACACGTGGATCAGAGCAACTGGATGTCCACATGCAAGAAAAAAAGACACTCTGAACATAAGGGAAGGGAAACAAAAACAATATAAAAACAGGGAGGGGGACAAAACAGAAGAGACTCATAAATATGGAGAACAAACTGAGGGTTGCTGGAGGGGTTGGGGGGGATGGGCTAAATGGGTAAGGGGCACGAAGGAATCTACTCCTGAAATCATTGTTGTACTATATGCTAACTAATTTGGATGTAAATCTTAAAAAATTAAAAATAAAATTAAAAAAAAAGACACTCGACCCATCCCCCGCACCGTGACAAAATCATAGTCCCAAACATAGAATCTAAAAGTGTAAAACTTCTAGAGGAAAACATAGGGAGAAATCTCTGTGGCCTCGAGTGAGGCGAAGACTTACTTAGAAAAGACACAGAAAGTACAAACCATACGAGAAAAAAATGAGACATTCTTCAGATTTAAAACCTAAGCACTTCAAGAGACAGCGGTAAGAAAAAGAACAAAAGACTGAAAGAAAATATCTGCGAAACGTGTCTCTTGATGAAAGTCACTCAAACCTCAATAAGACAAAAACCCGACAAAAATCGGGTAAAGGATCTTGAGGACACAATTCACCAAAAAAGATGCATTGATGGAAATTAGCACATGACAAGGTGCTCCACAGCTTTAGCCTGGGATGGAAATGTGAATTAAAACCAGCAGGAGATACTGCTGTGCCCCTATTAGACGAGCGGAAAGCCCCAAGACCAAGTCCAAGTGCTGGTGGTAAAACAGAGGTAAAACATCTCGCCCTCTGCTACATTACTGTCAAGAATGGCTCAGCCCCTTGCAATACGGCTTTGCAGTCTCACAAAAACCTAAATGTATCCCTCCATACGACCCAGCAATCACACTCGCAGGTACTTCCCTGAGACATGAAACGCACAGGTTCACGCAAAAGCCCGTATGCACATGTTCACGGAAGCTTTCCTCATTATCTCCGAACGGCAGAAGCAACCCAGATGTCCTTCCCCTGTGAATGAATGGATCAGTAGACTATGGCATATCCAGAAATTAGAGTACGATACAGCTTTTCTAAAAAGGGAAACATACTGATACCCACAACAGCATCAAACTCAAATTTATTATCCCCGGTGAAAACAAGCCACCCAGAAGTCTGCAAGCCGTAGGAGTTCATTTACACGGCGTTCTCGGAAAGACAAACCAGACGCAGAACACCGGTCAGTGGGTATTAGCGGTGGTGGGCGTGGAAAGAGATGTTAACTATGAAAGGGCACGAGGGGAATCTGGGGGGTGTTGAACCTTCTCTATCTTGTCGCCATGGTGGTTACATGACTCTACGTGTTTGCCAAGATTCATAGACCTGTACTCTGAAACAGGTGATTTCTTTTCTGTGTGTGAATTACATCTAAATAAACTTGTCTAAAAATCCTGTAGGCTGAGAAGAGCCTAAGGTTAGAAGGAGCTTGGGTCCTTGGTGATGTCATGGGGCTGCCATCCTCTCTGTTCGGCTGAGCCATCGGAGTGTACTTTTCTGTCATGTGCGCTGGAAAATAATCTCTAACCGATACATACAGTTGACATGCCGATGTGGACCTCATCTTGACCATTCACCTAAGATAATTCCTCAGTCCCCAGTGAGTTTTCTGCTTTGTCTCTGGACTCAGCTGCTTAAACAGTCATGGGGTACCTGCCCGCAAGTCCATTTCATTAACAGATGGGATCTTAAGTGACAGTGAAGCGTTAAGTAATCATCATCTGTCATTGCCACCGCCGTCATCACATGAGCAATTAGCATATCATCCAGCAAACGATATAGTTCGCCATTAAGGAGTGAAATCAGCTGCAGAGAAAAAGACAATCAATTATCTTGCACCTTTTAGGAAATCATGCTGAACCACTGCAGCAAAACTAGCAATTAATTCTTTACTCACTGTCTTGGTGAATAACAATGTCAAGCTCCATAGAAACCTTCAAAAATGGTGCTGCATTTCAAGAGGTTCGTTCCCGGGAGAGCCTCTCCCGACAGATACCAAATACTGAATTTCTTTTTTTTTCTTTTTAATTTTTTTTTTAATGTTTATTTATTTTGGACAGAGACAGAGAGACAGAGCATGAGCGGGGGAGGGGCAGAGAGAGAGGGAGACACAGAATCCGAAGCAGGCTCCAGGTTCCAAGCTGTCAGCACAGAGCCCGACGTGGGGCTTGAACTCAAGAGCCGGGAGATCATGACCTGAGCCGAAGTCAGATGCTTAACCGACTGAGCCACCCAGGAGCCCCTTAAAATTAAAACAAATTTTTAGTGTTTATTTATTTTTGAGAGAGGGAGACAGAGCACGAGTGGAAGAGTGGCAGAGAGAGAGAGGGAGACACAGAATCTGAAGCAGGCTCCAGGCTCCGAGCTGTCAGCACAGAGCCCGACATGGAGCTTGAACCCACAGACCGCGAGATCATGGCCTGAGCCGAAGTCGGATGCTCAACCGACTGAGCCACCCAGGTGCCCCAAGATTCCTATATTCAAATTGAAGTTGTAAAATACTGATCCTAATTAAAGTGTGAAGAGTTGAGAATAGACTCAGTAATCCCTACAGCAACCATTAAAAAAAAAATTATGCAAAGAGGTAGAGTCAGAACCAAAAGAATGCGTAAAATGAAATGCTAAAATATACTCCGACAAAGTGAAAGAAGTCAGGAAAGAGGAAAGAAGAGGAACAAAAAAGAAGCAAACAGAAAAAAAATGTGTAAAATGGTAGACGTAAATCCAAACTTACCAATTATGAAGCGAACCAACAACACGCCGATTATAAGACAGAAACTTTCAGACTAGGTTCTAGGTGATGACCTAAGTACATGCGGTCTACAAGAAACTCACTTCAAACATAACGACTCGGGTAAGTGAAAAGAGAATGGAAATAGATACACCATGCAAACACTAATCCAAAAAAAAAATTAAAAAGCTGGATTCGTTCTATTAATATCAGACAAAACAGACATCAGGACAGAGAACGTCACCAAAGACGGTGGAATAATACATACATAAAATACACCAGAGAGGAATGACACATACATAAAAGAGTCAATTCACCAAGAAGACCTAAGAATACCACATGGGTGTGCACCTGTCCACAGAGCTTTGAAACACGGGAAGGAAAACCCCGCAGAACTGGAAGGAGAAATAGACAGATGTAGAATTGTGGTTGGAGACGTGAGCAGTGCTTTCCCAGCCACAGAGAGGCCGGGGAGACAGGAGGTCGGCAAGGGGGTTACAAGAAATGAGCGAGGCGGTGGGCCATCTGGATCTGATTGGCATTTATGGAACCCTCCGCCCAACGACAGCAAAACACACGTGAAACATTCACCGAGAAAGACCATATCCCAGGCCATAAAATAAATCTTAATTAACGTAGATAAGTGGAGTCAGGCCAGGTATGCCTCGGGGCGTCATGAAATTGAACCAGAAATCAATCGCAGAATAGCAGGTAAATTTCCGTCTACTCAGAAATTAAACAACGTGCTCCCAACTAATCCACAGGTACAAGAGTAACGAATGCTCAAGGGGAGCTAGAAAATGTTTTCCACCGGGTGAAAATGAAAATACGATCTATCAGAGGTCGGGGGCAAGGGGGGGGGGAGGCTCAGGGCCCTGAATGCTTACACTAAAGGAAGGCCCAGTCCCAAATCAATCCTTCCACGTTAAGGAACTAGAAAAGAAAAAGCAAGCTATCAACCCAAGTCAAGCAAGAGGAAAGGAGTGAGTCTCTCCAGGTCATTGGATGCTGCCCAAAATCTCTAAGCAGGAAGTTCTTGCAGAAAAATAAAGGCATCTCAGCAATTTCTCCACTCCAAAGTGTTCAGTGACGATCACCCACCGGAGACGATGCTTACTAAGCGTCCCTCCCCACCGTGGCCACACGTAGCTTCCCAACGTCCCCATCACCCCGCCTTCCTGTTTTCCCGGCTAAACATCTCAGCCGAGGCCGGCCAGCCCCCTTGCCCTTCTGTTCCCTCTGTGCGCACGACGCCCCAGGGACTCCCCTGCCCCGCTTCACCCTGAACCCAAACGCTGCGCCACCTCTCTGTCCTCAGTCCCGCGTGCGGAACGCCGACCTAAGACGCTGTTTTGAGTGTCGTAAATACACTGAGCTGTCTAGTGTTTCTGATAATCCTATGATGTAGGTACTAATAGTTTCTACATTTCATATGTGAGGAAACGGAGTCACCGACCATCCAATAACTCGCCAAAGATCACACAAGCCATAAAAAGGGGAGCAGGTGATTGAACCCAGACAGCCCGGCTCCTGAATCAATGCCCTTAACCACAACCCCTTCACGGTCGGCCTCCCTTTCTCAGCACCCAGGGCATCGTGGCTCCATTAAGTTCTGCCTTGAATTTTGAGTGTTTGTGTCTTTATTTTAACTTTCTTATTCGACTGTTAGCTCTCAGAGCTCAAAGCCCATATCGTATCAACTTCCCATGGAATCAAATTCAGACTTAGTACATAATTGTGGGGTGAGGGGAGGTGTATCGATTAGGGCTCTCCAGAGAGACAGAGAATTAGCTCATGTGATTGTGGATGCTGAGAAGTCATGAGATACGACTCAACACCTGCCTTTTTTCTCTTTTTTAAAAAAATTTTTTAACATTTATTCATTTTTGAGACACAGAGAGACACTGAGTGCCAGTGGGGGAGGGGCAGAGAGAGGGAGACACAGAATCCGAAGCGGGCTCCAGGCTCTGAGCTGTCAGCACAGAGCCCGACGCGGGGCTCGAACCCAGGAACTGTGAGATCGTGACCTGAACCGAAGTCGGACGCCCAACCCACTGAGCCACCCAGGCGCCCCTGGAATTTTTTTTTTTTTAATGCAGAAGCTTCAGCTCCAGCCCAGCAGCAGCAATCTGCGGGTCGCCAACACACGTGCCCGGAAGCCCGTCAACATAGGGGACCGGGTGCAGTGCGCCCCATCTCCCACCGTCTCTCAGAGAGTTCGTTCATTACAAAGCTTTATGGAGCATCGACTGCACACCAGACACTCTTTCGAGCACCGGGGATGGTGCTGGAAACAGGTGTGTGCCCTCCAGGAACTTCTCTTCGCGGGCGAGGGGGGAGAACACATAAGTACACAAAAAGGGAGGACGTTGACGTTGCGGTGAGCGCGTTAAATAAAGTAAGGTGCCATTTGGAGTTCCCCACCGGGGGGAGGGCGAGCACGTGTCGCTGTAGCCGAGGGTCTGGGACGAACATTCTTGCTGAGCAGCTGGCGTTTGAGCTGAGCCCTGAATGATCGGAGGGATCCGGGCACGCGAAACTCTGAGGGAGGAGCCGGATGAGGGAACACGCAGGGGTCCCTAAAATGAGCCCGGTATTGATGAGACTAGAAACACTGACGTGGCCGGAACACGGTGAGCAAAGGAGGCAGGGCCAAGAGGAGGCTAGAACAGGCGGGCTGGCCCACGACCGGCCCCGGAGGCCGTGACGGGGGCGGAACTGGACCCAACGGGGAATGGGAAGCCACTGGAAGGTTTAGAGAGGCCGGCACTTGAGTTAATGTACGTGTTTACGAGAATGTTCTGGCTGCCGTACGGATGGTAGACTGCCGGAAGGCAGGGCATCCCTGGAAGCAGAACATGTCATTTGGAAGCTTCTGGAGACATCCAACCAAGAGGTAATGGCGGCCCGGGCCCGGGGGGGTTGGGGGGATGGGAGGCAGAGATCTAGGATAACTCAGGATGTGCTTCTGGAAACAGAGTGGTGGGGACGTAATAGTGAGCCGGAGGAGGCCAAGGAGGGGCTCTGGGAAGCCAACGGCGGCTCCTAGGTGTGTGGTTTGAGCAACGAGGCAGACGGTCGTGCGATTTCAGAAGAACGAACCCGGACAGGACAGGCAGCTGGAGGCTGGCATCCAGGGGAAGGTCAGGTGCCGAACCCCCAAGAAGCCCAGAATTCAATAGATAACCAGCCCCCCGCTCTGCCAGGGCCCAGAAGGGGCCCACGCGGGTCGGAGGGAGTGACTGCCAGGGCCCGAGGGCAGATCGGGACCCGTCGTCACCCCGCCACCACGTTGGGGGCCCTTCAGGAGCGGCCTGGTGGCTGGGGAGACTCATGGGGTATGGTGGGAAGATGGGAAAAGGGGAAGAAGCGCTTCTGGGACCGGGTTCACCACCGGGGCGCGCCAGCCTCTCTGCTCTGAGGCAGAGGAAGGACACGGGGACCCCAGCGGGCTCCGGGAGGCCTCGCGTCCCCGGGTTGAAGCACAGACTTCCACGCCGGGAAGCTCTGCAGAATTCACACGTCGCCCACAAGAACCACTTTAGAAACCGCTTGCATAACTAACACGGTCCTTGTTGACTTTCTGGTTTGTAATTTGAAGGGGATGGAAGCACCCACTTCTCGGCTCGCTTTCTCAAGTGCGTCCGTCTCCCCGCGAGCCGGGCGGCCGCGCCACGTCCTTGCCTGGGTCCCCGCGGCCGCCCCCAGCACCCTCCTGCGGGGCTCTCCCATATTTATTTGTTTCCAACGCGCTGTTTTGCTGAGAGTCCGTGGAATGCACCTCCCCTGCCAGCTGAGC
Source organism: Panthera uncia (assembly GCF_023721935.1). Classification (NCBI taxonomy): domain Eukaryota; kingdom Metazoa; phylum Chordata; class Mammalia; order Carnivora; family Felidae; genus Panthera; species Panthera uncia. The sequence continues at coordinate 3,756,685 of NW_026057587.1, read as the reverse complement.
TGGAACAGAACAGGGAAAGAGGCAGCTACATGACAGTCAGTTCCTTCAAAGTCACTTTTTAAAAAACCAGGAGGAAGTCACAGCCTCTCCCTTCCTCTGCCCTGCTCAGCTATCACCGATCTTTCCAGAACGAAAGATACTTTCCTGTTCCCTCTTCTTCTGAGACCTGAGAGGCCCAACCCACCGCAGCATGCTCACATCCCCGCCAAATCCTGCTCTTTCAACAAATCACGTGGAATTCATTAATTAGATGTTATTCTGGCGAGTGGACAGGACAAGGGGGGGAGGGGCGAACTCATCAGAACTGTCCCCTTCCAGCTGACAGAAGTCTCAGGCTGGCCGTTTTACCTCTCACTTGACCTCGCAAGAAGACGATCTGTGGTTACATCCTCCCCCCCTCCCACCCAAAAAAAAAAAGAGGCTATTTTACTTGGAACGTCGCTGGTCATACAGGTAGGAGATCCCTGTGCCTTGAGGCTCCTAAAATGTTGCAGTAAATCCTGGGGGAGAAGAGTTTAAGGAACCCCGAGCTGTTGGGCTTCGCTGCAGCCTGGCCTCGGTTCCCAGAGAGCCTCCGGCCCACGGAGGATTCCAGAGAAGATGGGTTTTCTCATATTGCAGTTTCTAAAATAAAGCGACGGTGCCACGGACTGTTTACCGGGAGAGTCAGATGTGCTGGGGAACGATTTTGCCGATTTTGTTCGGTGTTGGGGGTGTGGTACAGAGGCGCACAGTCTCCCGCGTGCAGACGTGGGTACAGAAAGCGGGGGCAGCGTAAGGACGCAGAAATAGCGCCCAGCGCCCCGGCGGGGTGAGGGGAACGGCCGCGTCCACGGACGGCTAATGCCAATTACCTCGAGTGTCCACATTCGCCACAGAGACGAACCTCTGTGTCACGGAACAAAGACACATAAATAGTTAATGTGTTCTAGTGCAAATTATTTCACTTCCTTATCCCTGAATTTTGGATGTCTATAAACCACACTTAAGAAATTGCCTAACCCAGAATGTGAAGAATTTTTGGAAACAGAGTTTTTATGTCCTGAACTCATCTATTTGTCTCACACTTCACAACTGTAAGTTGTTTATATCACTAAATAAAAACACACCATTTATGCAACGACTAAAAATCATATTTCCTGGGGGACCCGGGTGGCTCAGTCGGTTACGTGTCTGACTCTTGATTTCGGCTCAGGTCACGATCTCACGGTTCGTGAGTTTGAGTCCCATGTTGGGTTCTGCGCTGACAGGCTGTTTGGAATCTCTCTCTCTGCCCTCCCCTGCTCTGAGGGCAGAGAGAGAGAGA
>NW_026057587.1:3753338-3755279 GCF_023721935.1 Panthera uncia | reverse complement strand
GGGGGGGGGAGGGGGGGAGAGAGAGAGGGAGAGAGAGAGAGGAGGAGAGAGAGGGGGGGAGAGAGAGAGGGAGAGAGAGAGGAGGAGAGAGAGAGAGGGGGAGAGAGAGAAGGAGAGAGAGAGAAGGAGAGAGAGAGAGAGAAGGAGAGAGGGAGAGAGAGAAGGCGAGAGAGAGAGAAGGAGAGAGAGAGAGGGAGAGAGAGAGAGAGAGAAAGAAAGAAAGAAAGAAAGAAAGAAAGAAAGAGGGAGAGGGAGGGAGAGAGAAGGAGAGAGAGAGGGAAAGAGACAGGGAGACAGGGAGAGAGAGGGAGGGAGAGAGGAAGAGAGGGAGAAGTGGAAAGAGAGGGAGAGAATGAATCCCAAGCAAGTTCTGGGCTGTCAGCGCAGAGCCCGACGTGGGACTCGAAATCATGAACCGTGAGATCGTGACCTGAGCCGAAATCAAGAGTCAGACACTTAACCGACTGAGCCATCCGGGTCCCCCAGGAAATAAATTTACTTTAAAAAAAAATGTTAAAAAAAATTTTTTTTAACAGATCAGATTTCCTGAAACCTGAACATAATCTCTCAGAGGTTATTTTAACTAGTTAATTACTATTATCAATGTTAATATGCGGGTCATATGGGTATCATTTATGTGCCTTTTCTGAGCCTTTATCAAGTTATTCCTACAACAGCGGGAACCACAACATTGTTATTTCCCTCATACATGTACTCAGAGATTATCAGACAAAGAGGATGCCCAGTGATAATTATAAACATAGGAAATAATACCATCTCTAATCTATAAACTAATGATGTTAAAGCTACTGAAAGGTATATTCTTCTGAAATCGTTTCCTTTAGGTTCCAAACCATATCCTGTAGTGGGGGATGGTGGGTTGGCCAAAGTCCACTTGAGAACTAGGGCGTGTCCTCGGGCAAAACTTGCCCAATGTATACACTCACAATTTCAGGCAAATCTTTCCAAATCATTCACAAGATCAGAATAAAATATTTCTCTAAAGGAGTGCAAAGCACTCAGAAGGGTGTTGTGTGAGGAAGGAATAAACCACCGATTATAAACCAGCAGAGCGGACCGACGTTTACCGAACAGACTGCGCAACACGTTACTCAGACCTACAGGAACATCAGGGCATAGATGGGAGGGAAAACCCTGGCTTGTAGCCCCACCCACGAGTATTGCTACGTCTACAACCAGTCTTGTTTTCCTTCCGGTAGGAAGATCACCTTGAGTCTGTGCAGTTGCTGAGCTGAACATATGAAGTGTTTGCTATGAGGATGACGATGAAGATGGTGATGTCTGTGATGATGATGATGGTGGTCATGATGGTGACGGTGGGGAACATGGTGATAGTGGTGATGGTGGTGATGATGCAGGTGATGTCTGTGATGATGAAGATGATGGTGATCAACACTGACGTGAAGAAAGGGCAACAACTTTACCTCCTCCCACCAGGACTTCGCGCTACCTGGTACAGCCTGAGTGGGGAGCTCCTCATTACGAGTGCAGAGACAAAACGTCTAAGATCAAACGAAGAATATGTTTGTCTTAAAAATCTCAAAAAAGTTATGGCTTCAGATGCATATCTTCATCTTCCAGAATAGGAAGACCCCATGGCTCTGCTGCCTCTTCCACGGTGCTCAAAGGTCTTGGATTCTGCATTCCTTCATATATTCACCACCATCACCACCAGCACCATCATCACCATCATCGTCATCATCATCATCACCATCACCATCATCATCACCACCATCATCATCATCATCATCCTCATCCTCATCACCATCATCATCATCCTCATCACCATCCTCATCACCACCATCATCACCACCATCATCATCACCATCATCACCATCATCATCCTCATCACCATCATCATCATCATCATCCTCATCATCATCACCACCATCATCACCACCATCATCACCATCATCATCC
>NW_026057587.1:3721207-3753328 GCF_023721935.1 Panthera uncia | reverse complement strand
CACCATCATCATCCTCATCACCATCATCATCACCACCATCATCACCATCATCACCACCACCACCATCCTAGACATCTGCATCATCATCACAGACATCACCTTCATCATCATCTTCATCACCATCTTCATTACCATCATCTTCATCTTCATCCTCACAGCAAACACTTACAACACAGCAACAGTATGCAGACCTTGTTCAAAGTGCCTACGTACAGTAATGTATTAAATCCCTACAACAACCCTATTGGAGTACATGTGATTTTTTTTTGAGAGAGAGAGAGAGAGCGCAAGAGGGGGGGTGCAGAGAAAGAGGGAGCGGGAACCTCAAGCAGGCTCCACACTCAGTACAGAACCTGACGTGGGGCTGAATCTCATGATCGTGAGATCACCGAGCTGAAGTCAAGAGTTAGACGTTCAACCGGCTGAGCCACCCAGGTGCCCCAGTACATGTGACTTTTAATCACTGCTTTGCAGGAAAACGAAGCCCAGCGAGGTGACATAAGTTCCTAAGGTCACATGATTTATGAGGAGGGGAGTAAAGATTCACACGAGGAAGTCATACTCCAACACCCACGTTCCCAACCACTGCTCTGTACGGCCACTCTGTGTCCAAAAGAAAAATTGTTTGCAAAAAGAAGCATATACTTTTATTTATTTATTTATTTATTTATTTATTTATTTTAACGTTTATTTATTTTTGAGACAGAGAGAGACAGAGCATGAACGGGGGAGGGTCAGAGAGAGGGAGACACAGAATCTGAAACAGGCTCCAGGCTCTGAGCTGTCAGCACAGAGCCCGACGCAGGGCTTGAACTCACTGACCGCGAGATCATGACCTGAGCTGAAGTCGGACGCCCAACCGACTGAGCCACCCAGGCGCCCCAAGAGGCATATACTTTTATTTATTTTTTTTTTTAATTTTTTTTTCAACGTTTTTTATTTATTTTTGGGACAGAGAGAGACAGAGCATGAACGGGGGAGGGGCAGAGAGAGAGGGAGACACAGAATCGGAAACAGGCTCCAGGCTCCGAGCCATCAGCCCAGAGCCTGACTCGGGGCTCGAACTCACGGACCGCGAGATCGTGACCTGGCTGAAGTCGGACGCTTAACCGACTGCGCCACCCAGGTGCCCCTAGGCATATACTTTTAAAGGCCACCTTACCTTGCCATTCTCTTCTGCTAGCGCACCAACAGGTAGCGATCACCTCTCTCTCTCCCCTTTCTCACACGCACATCTCAGACACGCAGGCTCACGTTTACATGCACCACCGAAGGGGCTATTTTTAAGTTTTCACAGGGATCTTGTGTGCGACGGTTGAAAGGCTTTGGAAACCTTCCCAGTCTCGCGGCATCTTCCTTGCAAGAGAATGCTTCTTCCTTTAACATAAAAAGCCCTTCGTGTTCTCTCCCCGCCTGAGCCTTTACCCACAGCCCCTTCTGGTTCGCCACAGTAATAAAGCATGGGAATTGTGGGCCAATGTGCCCGGCACACTCTGATTAAGGGAGAAATAGCACCCCTCACACTTCGCTCTGCCTGAGATTAAGTCTGAGGCGCCTTAAAGAATTTCAAGTTTGCGAGTCCATGTGGAACAAGAAAACAAAATTACCGTGCAGCCAAAGTGTTTATACCAATTTACAGGGCGCTGTTTTTTCTCTTTGAGGGGGGAAGTATGATGTAGAGGCAATTAGATGTAAACTCTTGGCAGGGACTCAAGAGTGACGAATACAAGAAAACACAAATGTAACGAGCAGCCAGCAAAACCTCTCCCTGTTATTTTCCCAGCTCACTTGAGTTAAGATCGCCATAAAATGTGTTCCCAGATAGGTTATACCATCCGTGCACAGAAGAGAATTCTTGCTGGATTTTTTTTTTCCGAGGCCAAACATGAAATAATACACGAGGACACACAGTAACCATTACACTCGAGCTGTATACACAGTTGGCACTTTGGTCTTCTGCAAGGTGGAAATACATACTGAAGACCAACATTGGTATCAAAGAGAAAAACAACTTCGCGGAGGATGCCGAAACCAGAAAAAAAAAACAAAACATACCAAGACAGTGACGGAATCGGACATCGGCGCGCTGTCTGGGGGAGGGCCGGATCCGTTACCAACCCATCTGATGGAGGAAAAGGGAAACGTATTACTGGTCCAGTGGGGGTGAAGGCCGGTGGCGCCTCTGGCTGCAGGCACAGCGGCATCCAGGAGCTCAGGCGCATTGGCATGAGGTCCCGTCCAGCAACTTTGCCCTTCCGTACGTCAGCCTTACCCTCGGCCCCTCTCCTCGTGCTGGAGAGATGTGGGAAGTCCTTAGCAGCTCCAGGCGTGGGCTCCCTCTCTGACTCATCATGATCATGTCTCCAGACTAGTTGCTGATAAACATCATAATCGTGAGTACTTAAATCTCAGTCATCAAGGAACGGGAGAAAGTGCCTAATTGAGGCAAATGAATATATAGGAGAAAGAGGGCACCTCGCAGGGGAGAATGCTGCCAGAAAGGAACCCTGACTTGCTGCAGATATTTGGGGGGGGGGGACATCCTCACAATGACAGGGATTTTAGGAAACACAAGGAAATCCAAGATCATTGATCCCCTGGTAACGAAAGCCAGTTGTCAAATTGCGTAAATTATAGAGGCTTCAGAATTCCCCCAAATGCTTCAGAACTGGCTGGATAAGCATTCATATTTTGCAAGACAGTGTAGCAGCCAAGAGAAGGGGTGGGGTCCACAGGTACCGACGAGGAGAGGCTCCAAGAAAGGCTGCGCGAAGAAACAAAACACAAGTTACGGGGCCATCGGTACGGCGGTGTAAAACACGCAGACAGACGCGTGCTCTGTCTCTACACAAGCGTATGTAGAGTCACAGGAATGTTCTGGAAGGAGAGGCAGAGGAGAGAACACGCCTCTGGAAACGGAGGAAGGGCAGAAAGTCGGAGGCCCTGGTAGGTGACATTTCACCTCCTTCCGAGAAGCACGGCGCCGACGGGGACACGGCATTTCAAGAAACCCGCCTCTTCGCCCTTCCTCCTCGTATGCTGAGTTCTTCCCTCGTGTTTTCCAAATGCACTTTTTCCAAATGCACGTAATCCACCCGTCTGCCTGCCGCTGCCGAATGTGAGATGAAAAGCAGGGAAGCGGTCTCGCCCCCCCAGGCCCCTTGCTTCTGCCTACGGACAGAAACAAAGACTATTCCCTACCAACTCAGGGCCCTTAAACCAGCAGACGAAAGGACGCGTATGTTCGGGAAGCTCCTGACCTCCCCTCGCGTCTATATTTAGCACGAGGCTCTTCAGATGAATAACCGCTTGTTTGCAGAGACGTCAGCCGCCCCGTTCCGCGCCTGCCTTCTTTAGTCAGAAACGCGAAAGTGTTTGGAAAACCACGAGCCCCTCCCGGGTACGGCCCAGGTGGCCCTTGCGGGAATCGGCCGTCAGCGGGGCACGAGCTTCAAGGGCGGCGCGTCACCCCTGGCGGAGAGCGGGGAGGAACACGGGTGAGCCGAGGCAGGACGCGCGGCCCCGAGGACCCGCCACCTCGCCACGTGACGGCTGTGCTCGCCCACCGCGCGAGCGCCACACAGGCAGCGCGTGGTGAGCCGCCGTGGGCAGACGGCACTCGGCCAAAGGGCGTCTGTCCCCGCTCTCGGTTACCTGGGGGGGGGGGGGGGACACGATGCAGAGGCAGAGGGCCGGGCTGTGGGGGTTCTTCTCCGCCGCATGGACTAGACTTCTGCAGAGGATTTCCTCTGGGAGATGAGCCCCACGCTGGGAAGGATAGCGTTTTCAGTATTTATGTGTCTTGCTCCCGCTGCCCCCCCATCTCTCCCCCGTGCACCTGTTCACCTGTGCCGGGAGATCCCCAACTCTCTGCCTCCGGGCCAGAAACAAAGGCTTGAGTCACCCGATGGGGAACCAAAAAAGGCTCAGATGTGTTTTCCTCGCACTCCGTGTCCAAGGAGGCCGAACTGCTGAGACCGTGTCAGCAAGGGATCTCTTGTCCTCTGGCGTCAGTGGGGTCCCCGAGGAGCGGGGAGTCAGCCCTCTGCGCCTCAGGGGCTGCCCAGCTAGGGCTGGTGTCCGGGGAGGGGCGTGAGGAGCTGATTCTGGGCGGGCGGGAAGAAGCTCGAAGACTCGGGGGAGAGAGCCACGTCTGGGGCAATGACGCTTCCCAACAGGGGAGGTACAGAGGGCCACTGATCACACGAACAATTGAGCAACACATTACTCATTAGGAAACACAAATTAAAACCACAGCGACTTCCCACTACGCACACCCCAGAAGGGCTAAAACCACAAAGGCGGACTAGCCCGAACGTTGGCAAGGATAGGGAAGGGTCTGGGCTCACACACGCTGCTAGGAAGGTGAGACGGGCCGTGTCTGCCGCAGCGAAGGAGGAAGGTGCCGGGCTTCCGGAAGCTACACGCCTGTCTTGGGAGGACGGTCCTTCGCACGAGGCAGAAGCGAGGGCTCCATTTTGCGAGACCTTCCGAGTTTTGTGGGGTTTTTTGGAGAAGCTGGGAATTCCAAATTTTTGGTAAAGCCTGTGTGTGCTTCAACACTGCCAACTACTTTGGGTTCTTCTAGAAGACGAGTGGTGCCAGGAATCTCCGTGCAGAGTGGTGTCGACCGATTTGCCAACGGCGTTTGACAAGGACATAAAACCACTGGGTCAGGGATCCTCGCGGGTGTTTAAACGCCTAAGGCAGCGAGCCGCGTGGCCCCATCGCCCCGTCCTCTGTCCCTTCCACGCTCGGGATTAAACACTTGTCCACAGACCTGAGTCTCCCTGGGCATCACCTTGCTGAGTCGGTCAGCCGATCTGTTCCAGCGTTTCTTACACGGTGCATGAACCTGCACAGGGTCCCTTGCCCACTCCCCAACCCCCCTGTGATCTTCCCAAGTGATACATAAGAATGTTCTAGAAACACGTGAAGACATTCACGCTCGATGAGGAAAACAGCACTTGTAACTCAGCCAAAGGCGATTTCTGCTTTTAGCTTCCCTGATAAGTTTGCATTCCCTCGTGGAGTTCAGTGTTGCTTAGATTTATAACAGAAAGCAATTAGCAGACACATTCACCACCTCAGCTAACGGCTCCCTTCGAAATGCAATGTTTCTAAAGAGGCAGATGAAAGCCAGGCTTCAGAGATCATTGTGTGAGGCAATGCCTTTTATATCTTCTTAAAAATTTTTACAGAGAAATTTGCTTTGCCAAAAAAGCCAACGCCTAGTACACTTGGACTTTATTTTCCTGGCATCCCTCAGTGCCTTCATTTTTTCGCAATTAGGGAAATATTTGATGATGATAGCAGCTCACTTTGGGGCCAGGTTATCCCCTTTCCCTGCCCCGCCCTCGCCGGCCCCTCCAACCCTTCCAGATTTCCCAAAATTGCCTCCCCGTGGGGAAATTTAACCTCTGTCCCCTGCAGCTTACTCTTACTGGCTGTGTGTTATCTTGATCCGAACTGCAGAGTCTCATTCCAAATCCTCCCGGTGAAAAGCACAGCGTATTTCAAGTCACGGCTGGTGCCCAGCGATCCCCACATTGGGTGGTAGACGGAACGGGACACGGACGAGGCCCAGGTGTGAACCTCTGCCACCTGCTGGCTGAATCACCCCCCCCCCCCACAGCCTGGGAACCCTGTTGACTCCCCCACAAAAGGGAAAGAAGTGTGTGTATTCCAAAGGGCCGTGCTCGGGCCTGGGAGAGATTCACTTACAAAGTGCCTGACGCAGAGCGGCCGCTCGGCCGAGAGTAGCGTCCTCCCCTGTCGCCTCAGAGCATAAGAAAGGTCCATATTCCCAGGACCCCTCCAGGTGCACATCCAGCCCCAGGAGCCCCGGGAGGGGCTCTCACATCCCAGATGACAGACAGGCAGTCTGCTCTCACACCCCGGCCTCGGCCGGGATTCCTCGGGCCTGGCCATCCTGAGCCACCTTGGTACCTTGGTCGATTCTCTTTCCCAAGCCTGAGCCTCCAGGCCCGATGATTCTGTGAGCTCTCAACATCCTTTCCAAATGTTCCTTTTGGCACAAGAGAGCCAGCGTCAGCCCACGGCTTGCGACCAAGGACCTGACTAATATACTTGATATCAGCGGGGGGAAATGTTTACACATACTTTGTGCTCGGCCAAGCCGGCCACCCCCTCCTCCCCACAACTACATGGGCCACAGCAGCCAACGGGCACGCCCTTGGCAAGGTGTCCATGAACTTGTCTTGTGAATTTACGACAGTCCAAACAGCCAGGTCTGGTCATCATTTGGCCATAAAGTATGCACTGGCCGAGACGGGCCCGTGAAGGCGGTGCTGAACCCCCAAGGGCCACCTCCCATTCGGAGAGCAGACACAGAACCTGATTCTTGGAGGACAAGGGCCCGAGCTAGGCTTCCTTGGGAGATTCGGAGCAGTGCACGTGTCTGCATGCTGAACAGGACATCTCAGGGGATGAGACTCTCAGGGACCCTGAGGGACACAGTCTTCTTGCATCGAGTCAGGCCCGCTGTGGCCCCAACGCCAGAGGCCACCAGGCCGTGGGGACAGCACCCCTGTATGGTTCTCACAGCGCTCTCTCCCCAGATCCGGAAGAAACCTAAGTCTGTATTAGTTTAGACCATGCCCGCTGCCCAAACAAGGAAATCCAAACGCGTAGGACGCTCACACAGGACACAGGTTTCGTCCTCGTCTGCAGACACCCCCGTGTGCAGCTCCCTCGTGTGGTGGTCAGGGACCCTCTGTCGTACACAGAGCCACTGCAAGGCCAGGGGACGTCTGGCGAGTGGAAGGCTTGCGAATCGGGACACCGGCTCTCCCCGTATTCCCTCGGCCACGCCTGACTCCCTGCCGGGGCGGGGACGTCACACTGCGTTCCCAGGGAGAAAGGAAGGTGGTGGCCGAGAGCAACCCCACCCTGCCGCCTGGAGACCCAGGCTGGAATCAGCCAGAGCCCAGCAAGAAGCTGTTCCAGGCACCTCCTGAACAGGCGCCTGATGGGACTGGGGTCTCAGTGGCGGCCTGTCCGCTCCCGGGCGCTCAGTCCAGGACGAGACGAGACGCGGGGCCCCAACTGGCCGCCCCCGTTCAGCGTGGAAAGCCACAAGAGCACTTGTTCAAGATGATGAGCGTCAGGGAGTCAGCGTGGCAGTGCCCACACTGAACATACGGCCGCCTCCCGGAAACTGGCTGACCTTCCTTCCGCGCTGAGGTCACGGGGCTCCTGGTCTCCCGTTATTTCCACCTACACGAACAGCAGGAAATGTAAGAAGCGGGACGGCTACGCCCACACCCTGTTCCCACAGCGCCCTTCACGCCCTGCACTTGACGGCTGCCTCCTGCCTCCCCTGGGAGGCCTGTTCTCCACCAGCGTCCTTCTCCGAGTGTAGACAGGATCGGGGGGGAGGGGGGTGGGGCACAGAGCCAAGGCCACCCCTGTGCCTCTAAGATGGGGACACACAGCACACGCAGTACGTGCCCCCCAGGGCTCACTCGCACCATCTGGCAGATCTCTGCGCCTCTGGAGTCGGGATCGCATCATGATGGGAATAATACCCCCCTGTGGCTCTGGGGGGCGTCACGCCTGAGCTTATGACGCCTGCCACAGATCAGGGAGAGAGCTCAGTACCTCCTTCCCCCTGGAGACCAACCGGGCTGAGCGGGGAAGGGGGACATGCGGCGAGCCGGCTGTCTGCGAGGGCTTCCGGCTTCTCGGGACGCGGGGACCACGTGTCCGAGACTTTCACAGAAGCCTATGCGGGCACCTGCCGCGTGGTTCAGGCCGCCCTCTGGTGGGGAGTCCAGGCCGCATCTCGGTTTCCTAGGCCCAAGGTCAGGCGTAGGATTTGTGCGCACTCTTTGCAGAGACGGGTTTGTCCACAGAAATGCGGAATTTCCCGTAAGGGGAGGGGGCCCTCCAGCTCGCCCTTCCCCTTAGTGCCCGCGGTCCCCACGCCACCCGGCGCCCTGCCGCATCCTGCCGGGTCCCGTGCCTCCCGCCACAATCTCACGGTTGTCGCAGCCAGGGGGACACCTCCTGCCCCAGGGCCACCCCGGCCGGCCGCCCTCCCCGCCAGCCCCTGTGCACCCTGCGATCCCCGGCTCCACGTTCCCTCCCGACCTGAGCCGGGCTCACGCCCTGGCCTGTGCCTTCCCGCCCGGCCTCGGCTGCGCCACGTTGCTGGTGAAACGTTAGCACTGACCCGTCCGCGTCTCCCGAAATCCAACAGTAGCCTCAGCGGGACAGGGACCAAGCTCCATTTGACTCAGGATTTCCATCCAGCCACCGGTGCCAGCTGGGCGACCTGCCACGCGGCGGGCGCTGGGCGCTGGAGAGCAGGCAGGCCACGGGTGCGGCCGGGGACGAGGCCGTGAGGTTCCCCGCTGTAGCACACTTCTCAAGGGCGGCCCAAGGCCCTGAAGCACAACCGGTGAGGGACACAGGCCTGGGGGTCCCCCTGCAGCCTGGCCCACTCCCCGGGGCGGGGGGGGGGGGGCCTCGGGGCACAGCTGGAGAAGCCCAGGAAACCAGGGCCACCCGCTGCTTGGGTCTCAGCCTCCTTTGCTAACATCCTGCCGCCTTCCCTCCCTCCCAGCTTCCAGAGCCGATAACTTCTAGAAGCTTAGGACTCCTTGCAGGGCAGCGGGTGACCGAGCCCTGCAGTCCTAGGAGCGCCAATCGCTCCCGCCCACGGTGACACGGTGACACGGTGACCCAGTGACCCGGCGCAGGGGGTGGGGAGAGTGGGGGGCTGCCGCAGGGAGCGCAGCTGCCCAACCCGCCGGTGACCCGGGGCACCCTGGCCTAAGGAGCCTCCACGAGGTCTGGCTCGCTTTGCTGCGTTTTGGTTCGTGCGTCCAATCCCTGCTCGGCCAGAGACCCAGTCTCTTTTCGGCTCAGAACGTTCTGCAGTGGCAGGACGCGGAACAATCTCCTTGAACACCGCCGCCCCAAACGCGCGCAGGCAGCGCAAGCGGTCAGAGGCCGGGCACCTGCGACCGCGCGGCGGGTGACCTCCACGGGCCTCACGGAACAAGCAAGCCCCCTGCCCGGACCCAAGAACCGAGACAGAGGAACCCTGGCCCGGGGCGCGGTCCCCGGCGGCCCGAGCGGCTGGCTCGCTCCCACGGACACGCAGCTGCTGTGGCGCCTCTTCCCCAAGAACTTCCCGCCCTGTCGCGGTCACTGATAACAAGGGCCCCGCGCCCCCTGTCCTAGGACGGAGGGGTGATAAACCGGGACTGTTGTGTACAGATTCCCGCCCAAGAAATGTGGCCACAAGCGTGGAGCGTGGGCGCCCCCCTGTGGCGGTAGGGTGGCTCGCCAGTAAATGGGTGACTCCGAGCTGCCCCCCAGTGTTCTTTTGAAATTTTTTTTACGTTTATTCATTTTTGAGAGACACAGAGAGACAGAGCGTGAATAGGGGAAGGGCAGAGAGAGAGGGAGACACAGAATCCCAAGCAGGCTCCAGGCTCCCAGCTGTCAGCACAGAGCCCGACCCAGGGCTCAAACTCACAGACTGTGAGATCATGACCTGAGCTGAAGTCGGTTGCTCAACCGACTGAGCCACCCAGGTGCTCCTGCCCCACAGCGGTCTAATTCCTGGGGCGTGGAGAGTGGGTCCCACACCCTGGGAGCCTACGTTCTGCAGGGCAGCGGATGCTTGTGTTAAGGGCAAGGTACGCGGACAGCCAATCCCCCCAGGACAGGAACCTTCTGCTTGGCTCCCCCGTGATCACCGAGCGTGGGGAACGGGGCCCGACACAGGTAGTAAACGGATACGTGAAAACAGATAAGAAAGGGTAGAGAAGCCACAGCGATGGCAGAGTGTGACCGGGGTGAGGACAGAGTCATGGAGGCTGGAAGCTGGCCCCTCTACCCTCCCCCCTCCCGCCGGGCGAGAACAGGGCCTGCTCCTCACCCCTGCCAGCCCAGGGACGGTCAGCGAGGCGGCCGGTCAGTGAGTGACGGCCCCACAGATGCCCCTGTCCCGGTCCCCACTACCTCCCGGACCACAGGGGCTTTGCAGGTGTGACTAAGTTAAAGCAGCTTGAGATGGGGTGCGGATGTTGGCCCATCAGGTGAGCCCAGTGCCTCACTGGGACCTGTAAGAGGGAGGAGGCTGCCTGACAGAAGCAGAGGTCAAGGGCTTCGGGGGGCGGCGGGGGGCATGAGCCGAGCCGAGCCGAGCCAGGGAAGGGGTGCCTCTAGCAGCTGGAAGATGCAGGGAAGGATTATCCCCCGAAGCCCCCAGAAGGCATAGCCTGCGGACACTCTTGTATTTCGGACGCCCAGAACTCTTAAGAGAATAAACTTGTTTGAGGCCACTTGAAAAAAAGAGGGAGAGGAAAACAAACAAATGGGAAAGAGATTGCAGGGAGGAGGCACAGAACAGGAAGAACAAAGACCCTGGGGTCTGCAGGGGGCTGGCCGGCCTGAAGGGGAGCTGGGGAGGGAGGCACAGACCCTGTGAGCTCCGGAAGCCCGGATTTTCTTCTAGAAGGCTTCAAGTATTGCGGTTATGTAAGTAGCTTAAATTTTTTAAAAGATGGCCCACGAGGTGTTCGTTGCGTTTAACAGAACTCCGTGTGAGCGCAGGGAAACCCAGTGGAGCCGAACTTGCTCACCAGACGGGCAGAGCCATGGCCCCTCGTGCTTTCGTTACCCAGGGCCCCGGCCAGGACACAGCCGCCGGGCCACAAGGCGAATCCTCTGATGAAAGAAGCATTTCATCGTCATGGGTGAAAAAACATTCATCTTGGTGATTTTCCAAACTTGACCGATGGGAAGGTAATTCAGAGGCACTGTTTAAAAAATTGCAGATTCCCAGCCCGATTCCCTGAAGACGCTGGCTTCTAAGTACCGGGTAGAGCCTGGGAATGTTTACATCCAGCAGACACCCTGCATGACTAAAAATCGAAAATCTGAGCGGACCGGTCACAAGAAGGGTTACTAACTGAAGTGTCATCCAAAGCCTCCCAGAAAAGCCCAGAACTGGCTGGTTTCACGGGTGAATTCTATCAAACGCAAAAAGAGGAATTAACACTGACCCTTCTCAAACTCTTCCAAAAAAAGAGAGAAGGGAACACCTTCCAAGTTCCTTTCACAAAGCCAGCGTTACCTTGATTTCAAAGCCAGACAAGGACATTACAAGAAAATAAAAATCCTAGGCCAATACCCCTGATGAACGTGGATGCAAAAATCCTCCACAAAAGGCCAGCGAACATTTCAACGGTGCGCATTAAAAGCACAATAAAGTGGATGGGGGCGCCTGGGTGGCTCAGTCGGTTGAGCTTCCGACTTCGGCGCAGGTCATGATCTCGCAGCCCCTGAGTTCGAGCCCCGCATCGGACTCTTTGCTGACAGCTCGGAGCCTGGAGCCTGCTTCGGATTCTGTGTCTCTCGCTCTCTCTGACCCTCCCCCGTTCATGCTCTGTCTCTCTCTGTCTCAAAAATAAATAAACATAAAAAAAAAAAAAAGCACGATAAAGTGGAATTTATTCCAGGGGGTGGGACACACCATATCTGCAAATGAAGGATAAAAATCATAGGATCGTCTCACTAGATTCAGGAAAAGCATTTGACAGAATTCAACCTGCTTTCATGACCAAAGTTCTCAACAGAAGACAGAGGAAGAACAAAGGCTGCGAGAGACAAACCCAAAGATGCTTCTTCCTACGGCTACTTTGCCGGCATTTTGCACCGGGCACGGGTGCTGGATTTTGCCAAATGCTCACTGGAATCCTATTGGAATGGTCGCATGGCGTGGTGTGTGAGATGTGTAACTACACTGATTAATTTTTAATTAATTAATTTAATTTAATTTAATTTAATTAATTTAATTTTTAATGGCTCCTTGGTCGTGAAGAGTCCTCTATGTATTGGACTGGATTTGCTGAAACTTTAAGAATCTTTGCATAAATGTCTCTGAGTGATGGTGATCGCTGTTTTCCTTGCTTCAAGCAGTGTCTGTGTCTGGTTTTGGTACCAACGTAATGCCGGCCTCAGCTGCCTCGGGAAGTCGTCCCTCCTCCTCAGTGTCCGGACATTGGTGTAGAAACTGCACTGTTCCTTATTCAGATCTTTGTCAGAATCCGCCACAGAAGCGTCTGAGCCTACAGTTTTCTTGGTGAGGATTTTTAACACGTTTTCAATATCTTTAGTGTATAACGACGTGTCTTTAACAGATGCGGGGAGGGGCGCCTGGGTGGCTTGGTCGGTTAAGCATCCGACTCTTGATTTCGGCTCAAGTCATGATCTCGAGGTTCGTGGGATCGAGCCCCATGCGGTCAGTGTGGAATCTGTTTGGAATTCTGTGTCTCCCTCTCTCTGCCCCTCCCCCACTCATGCTGCCTCTCTCTCTCTCTCTCTCTCTCTCTCTCTCTCAGTCCCCACAGGCTGCTGAAGTAATGCTTGTGTTCCGGGGTCTGTCCTCTACGTTTTTGGATTTAATGGCATGACATTTTGATGTCATTATCCCTGTAATATCTTAATTTACCTACCATTCCGAACACCGTGCCTTGTTTTTAACCCTGATTAGAGGTTTATCAATTTTATTGATCCTCTCAAAGAACCGGCTTTTGCTTGGCTTGGCTTTTTCCTACTACCTGTCTTGTTGAATCCAGTCTGACATTTAACCATTTTCTTTCTCCTGCTCACAGTGAACTTCACTGGCTCCCTTGTTAAGAATTCGTAAGGTGAGGGGCGCCTGGGTGGCTCAGTCGGTTAAGCGTCCGACTTGGGCTCAGGTCATGATCTCACGGTTCGTGAGTTCGAGCCCCGCGTCGGGATCTGTGCTGACAGCTCGGAGCCTGGAGCCTGTTTCAGATTCTGTGTCCCCCTCTCTCTCTCTGACCCTCCCCCATTCATGCTCTGTCTCTCTCTGTCTCAAAAATAAGTAAACGTTAAAAAAAAATAAAAATATTAAAAAAAAAAGAATTCGTAAGGTGAAAGCTGAGGTCATGGAACGGAGACTTTTGTCTACTCAAATCTCGGTGTTTCGTGCTTTAACTGTCCCTCTCAGTAATCAAAATGCCACAGATTCCCTCAAAGACCTGCCTTAAGGGCATCTCACAAGTTCTGATACACTGTTTCTATTCTCATTCAGTTCAAAACACTAATTTCTGTTTTGATTTTTTTTTTTTTTTTTTTTGACTCATGGGTAGAAGTGTGTTATTTAGTCTCCAAATACTTGGACATTTGGCTGAGGTTTCTCTCTGATTGGTTTCCAATTTTTCACCCCCTGTGGTTAAAGAACACATTTTGTATGAAGTCCTTGTAAATTTACTAAGACTTGTTTTGTGGCCAGAATGTGGTTTTTCTGGGCAAATGCTTGTGTGCACTTGGAAAGACTGCGCTCTCCTCTTGTTGGGTAGAGTGTTCTAGAAGGCTCGGCTGGCTCAGCTTGCATGATAACGTGCCATGGATCTTCCCTTGTTGTGCCTGTTACTGAGAAGGTGACTTAATCTGACCGTGATGGTGGGCTTTTCTACTCCTCCTTGTACATCTGTCAAATTTGCCTCACGTGGTTTGATGGTCTTTTACTGGGCATGTGAAGATGCTTGTTATGCTTGTTGAGACGTCTTGATAAATTGATTCCCTTTATGACTATAAAATGCTCCACTTCTTCCTGGTTTCTTTGCTGAGAAACATTTTCCTTTACTAAGAAGCTTTTCCACTGTCTGAGAGAAATACAGTCGACCCAGCTTCCCTTTGATTAGTGTTAGCATGGTATATCTCTTTCCATCCTTTTAAGTTATTTGTGACTCTATATTTAAAGTGGGTTTCCCACCCCAGGGATGTAATGTGTGGGGTGGTGACTGTCATTAACAACACGGTACTGTACATTCGAAAGCTGCTAAAAGAGGGCGCCTGGGTGGCTTCGGCGGCTGAGTGTCCAACTCTTGGTCTCAGCTCAGGTCACGATCTCACGGTTCGTGGGATCAAGCCCCACATCGGGCTCTGCACTGGTGGCACAGAGCCTACTTGGGATTCTCTCTCTCTCCCTCTCTCTCTCTGCCCCTCCCCTGCTCACTCTCTGTCTCTCAAAAAATAAATGTTAAAAAAAAAATCAAACAACCAGTTATGTTCCAAAGAGATTAAACAGTAGGAAACATACGTACCCACATAGTCACCTTGTCCAGGGTTCTTTGTTCCCCGAATAGGTCCAGATTTCATCTGGTGTGACTGGTCGGCATTTTTCACAGTAGAGTCTCCAGGTAACGAATTCTTCTAGCATTTGCACGTCCAAAAATGTCTTTATTTCACCTCTGTTTTTGAAGGCTATTTTTTTCTAACTAGATAGAATTCCAAAGAGTCAGTTGGGGGCTTTGTTTTCTGTCCAGCTGTTGAAAGATGTCGCTCTATTGTCTTTTCATTCGCACCGTTTCGGATGCAAAATCTGCTGCCCTTCTTATGTGCACTTCTCAGCACGGAAAACATCACCTGCTGCTTTTAAGACTTTCTGTTTTTTAAGGAATGTGATGATAGTCTCCCTTCCCGTGGTTTTCTTCATGTCTCTTGTGTTTGGAGTTCACTGAGATTTTTGGGTTTGTGGGTGTGTAGCTTTCTTCAAATGTGGGAGCTTTTCAGCCTGTCCTTCCTCAATTATTTTGTCTTTCTGCTTTCTTTGCTTCAGAGACTCCAAGTGTACCCATATCAGGACACTGGAGTTATCCCACACGTCACTGATGCTCTGCTGATTTTATTCAGGTTTTTTTTTCCCCTGTTCCACTTAGGATATTTTCTACTTGTGCATCTTCCAGTTCGCTAATCTTCTGTTTTGTCTCCTTCGCCCTTAATCCCATCCAACGTACTTTTTTAATAAAATTGTTTTCATCTCTAGAGATCAGTGTTCCATACCCCCATTCAATCTTTCCTCTAGCTTCCTGAACGTATGGATATAGCTACAATAAGTGTGTGAATGTCTTTTCCTAATAATCCTATGATCTGTCCCATTTTCTGGGTCGGTTTTGGCTGATACTTCCTTTCATTATGGGTGATATTTTTCAGCTTCTCTGCATGCCTCGTAATTTCTCATGCGTTGCCGAGCATTGTCAATTATACACTGTCGATTGCTGGACATTTTCACATATTCTTGAACTTTGTTCTAGGATGTATTCAGCTCTTTGGAAACAACTTAATCCCCTCAGGTCTTGATTTTAAGTTTTTAGGTAAGATTTGAGCAACTTTTAGTTCTCAGCCCCATTCTGCACCCTTTCTGAGGCAAAAGCATTTACATAAAATGCCCATAAATTATTAAGTTTTTATTCCGGTTGGAGAGAAGAGGAACTATAACCAGCCCCGTGTGTGCATTGAGATGTGTTCTCTCTAATCCCTTGGGTAGTTCCCGCCATGCCCCACACGGGTACCCGGATGAGGACACACAAAGAAGGACGCCCTGCTGATCGGTGAGGTTCTCTCTCTGCAACTCCCTCCCAGCACCCTGCCTGCACATTCTAGTTGCCTCTGCTCCTCCGACCCCCAAGTCCATCCCTCGAATCCAGGGGGACTGCTGGGCTCCACGTGGGTCACGCTCCCAGGCCGCAGCATGCACACTCTCTCCAGGCAGTAAGCTGGAGGCTTTGAGGGGCTCACCTCATTTCTTGGCCATATCAGAGATCCTCTTTGTTGCTGCCTGAAATTCAACGTCCTAAAAACCATTGTTTTATCTATTTTGCCCAGCCTTTTTTTTTTCTCCACTTGTTTCAGCTGTGCGTGTGGAGGGTGGAAGGCAGGATTCCGGCATCCATCACTCCCTCTTGGCTAGAAGTCTTGGCTTCTCACTACACATAAATAAATACACTTTATTTACCCCATCGTGATGTAGGCTTTCTGTCAATGTGAAATAAGAAGAAAAACACCCTGAGAAATACAACCATCTACCACGGATCGTTTCATTTCACTTTGTCAAAGCGTCTTACGCTATGTCAACTGAAGATGTGCGTGCATCACCCGGAATCTTTTTAGAGTGCCAGTACTCAAGTAGGAGCAAAGAGCCACCAACTCGTCTCAAGTTGATACAGATGGTTTCTGACGGCTTTCCACCCAGTAGCTGAGATGGGCAGGACTAAAAACGGAAATAGTGGTTGGGGGAAGGAAAGAAAAAATTAGGAACCTGGGGAAGAAGCCGAGTAAGCTGGATGGGAAGAAGGCAGACATGTGTTCTGTGGAAGAATATTTGTGGGAAATACTTAAATAAAAAGCCGGGAAGATGCCAAATCATAACGATTTGGAGCAATCATACGAAATTGCCACTTTGGGGGTCAAAGTGTAAAATATCAGTAATTTCATACAATTTGACAAAATACTTTTTCCCACGTTTTGCAATGAGCTGACTGGCCCGCTGCAAAACAGTTTGTGGCCACAGTGAAGAACACAGAACACTGGTGGGTACAGGCTAGCTACCGGCACGTTGGTGTTTTCACCGACCCACGGTCCCGACACCATTAGGGAGAGAGAAGACCGCTCGTGGAGCCTGTGGCAAGACCACAGAGGGGGTGGCCAGTAAGGTGCATCCGTGCAGAGACCCGACATTAAGAAGGAGCCAGACACTCAAAGACCTTTCAGTGGGGCGCCTGGGTGGCTCAGTCGGTTAAGCACCCGACTCTTAATCTCAGCTCAGGTCTTGATCTCGGGGCCATGAGTTCAAGTCCTGCGTTGGGTTCTGGGCTGACAGCTCAGAGCCTGGATCCTGCTTCGGATTCTGTGTCTCCCTCTCTCTCTGCCCTTCCCTCTCTCACACTGTCTCTCTCTTAAAAATAAATAAACATTTAAAAGTGTTTTTAATTTAAAAAAAAGAAACAAATAAAAACACAGGCAGTTCGGATGATTCCTTCCCACCTCAGATTCCTCATCACCTCAAGACCCTGATACAAACCCTCTACGCCTCCAGTACGAGGCTGAAGCCAGCAGACAGAGAGAGCCCTTCTCGAATTTCTGGACTGCAGAAAATCTAGAGAGAGCTGTGGTTCATTTTAAGACAACACAACCTTTTCTGACATTTAAAAGTGTACCATAGGCCAGCCGGGCTGCGTGCCTCTCCGGCCTCACCTCCTGCCATCCTCAGAGCAGGCGGGTGAGGGGAGGATCACCCGGAACCTCGTTTCATGGGGGAGGCGGCGGACAGAAAGAGGACGAGTGGTCGGGCACCCAGCAGTCAGTGCAGGGGACACACACAGTTCCAGCCTGGCCCCGCCGCTGAGTGACGGTAACACAGACCGATCAACCTCCCTTAGGAACAGAGACACGAAAATTCACAGAGAATGCAGAAATACATGAAATAAACTCGATGGCCAAGCAGGGTTTATTCCAGAAATTCAACAATGGTTGGCATTAGGAAATCCATCGGCATTAAAAAGCTACATCGGGGTGCCAGGGTGGCTCAGTCAGGCGTTCGACTCTCGATTTGGGCTCAGGTCATGATCTCACGGTTTGTAAATGTAAATAAAAAGTTTGTAAATAAAACCAAATTATTGAGTACAGGCTGAAATGGCATTGTCAGAATTACTAACCATTTCTAATAAAAATCTCTATAAATAAAAATCTTAATTATGCTCAAGATTACTTGCCAAAGACCAAGAAGAAAAAATCCCTTAAAACAGTAAACACGCAGGGTGCCTGGGTGGCTCAGTCGGTTAAGCATCTGACTCTTGATTTCGGCTCAGGTCATGATCTCATGGTTCGTGAGTTCGAACCCTGCATCGGGCTCTGTGCTGACAATGTGAAGACTGCTTGGGATTCTCTCCCGGCCTCTCCCCTACTTGCGCCTGCGCTCTCTCTCTCTCTCTCTCTGTCTCTCAAAATAAATAAACTTAAAAAAAAAGTAAACACTAATACTTTTTCCATTAAAATCAGGAACAATAAATTAATAATAAATAAATAAATGAAATCAGGAACAAGACATTGATACCTATAATTGCCACTGTTATTCAAATTGGTTAGCGGTTCCGCTGATCCAAAAATATGAGAAAATGGGGCACCTGGGTGGCTCAGTCGGTTGAGCGTCACATGAAACCACGAGAAATGGTTCGCTCTCACCAGTAGTAAGAAAAACGCGAATTAAAACCACACTGAATTACCTTTTCACTTATCGTGATGGCAGAATTACAAAAGTTTAACAGCACACGTTGTTATTGACGCCATGGGAGAACAGGAACCCTCATGCCCCGCCAGTGGGACCACCAGCTCTACAGCCAGCAGCAGGTCTGTGACCCAACTCTCCAGGCTAGGAACACCCGCGGATATACCCGCACGTCCACAAAATGACAGACGTGCAAGGCTATATCTGAAGCCGTGTCTCTAATAGGAAAAGACTGTAAACAACCCAAAGATCCCCGACAGGGGACTGGTTACCTAACCTCCAACGCACCCTGCAGCCACGATGCTATGCGCTTATTTTAAAGAGAAATCTCGACGGACAAAACGAAAAGGTCCCCAAGCTATGCTGCTGTGCGCCAAAAGCAAAAGGCGTCTTGTCTAAACAAGTTACCTTGTGTGTTTCTTAAATGGCAGTAAAATAAAGAGGAGTGTTTGTGATGCAGACACAAATTATGGCAGGATTCGTAAGAAACTAATTAAAGCCATGACCTCGTGGGGAGAGGCCAGAGCCGCACGGAGGAAGTGACTTGTCACCAGCCTGCCTTGTACGTTTCTTGGCTTTGGGACCAGGGGAGTATTACGCATGTTCTGTTCAAAGAACTAAAGGTATTACAAACTCAAACTTGTATACACGCACATGATAGGATACTGGAGAAAGCTATGGAACAACAACCTGCCAGTTTGTTGCCATTCGTTACCTGGGTGGGAAGAGGAGGGAAGGAAATTAAAACGATAAAATTTATTTATTTATTTTTTTTTTTTTGGGACAGAGAGAGACAGAGCATGAACGGGGGAGGGGCAGAGAGAGAGGGAGACACAGAATCGGAAACAGGCTCCAGGCTCCGAGCCATCAGCCCAGAGCCTGATGCGGGGCTCGAACTCACGGACCGTGAGATCGTGACCTGGCTGAAGTCGGACGCTTAACCGACTGCGCCACCCAGGCGCCCCAAAACGATAAAATTTAAAAGTGCCCGAGAAAAAGGACACAGAAGAGGGCAGGAGCCGCGAGGCCACGCAAGGCGCTTCTCTCACAACATGTGACTGATTGTACTTGGCCTTCATATTTATATAAATTGGATGGATTATTTTTAATTTTTTAACATTTTTTAAATTTATTTTTGAGAGAGAGACAGAGTACAAGCAGGGGAGAGGCAGAGAAAGCAGCAAACAGAACCCACAAAGCAGGCTCCAGGCTCTGAGCTGTCAGCACAGAGCCCTACATGGGGCTTGAACCCGTGAACCACGAGATCATGACCCGAGCCGAAGTCGGATGCTTAACCGACTGAGCCACCCAGGCATCCCTATGGATTTTTTTTTAAACTAATAACTACTACTGGGGCGCCTGGGTGGCTCCGTCGGTTGAACGTCCAACTTTGGCTCAGGTCACGATCTCGTGGTCCGTAGGTTCGAGCCCCGCGTCGGGCTCTGTGATGACAGCTCGGAGCCTGGAGCCTGTTTCGGATTCTGTGTCTCCCTCTCTCTCTGCCCCTCCCCTGTTCATGCTCTGTCTCTCTCTGTCTCAAAAATAAATAAACGTTAAAAAAATTTTTTTAAAATCCTAATATCTACTACTGTGTAATCAGAACATGGTTATTTTCATTTTTAAGAAAACTGTAAGTCAAAAATACCATTTATTTCTCAAGAGGAGAAACCAAACAGATTTTACATTTAAAAAGAAACCCCTTCATTGGAAAAAATACATCAGGAAATCAGAAACATGGGTACCCTCTTTTTAAAAGGAAATTTTTTTTCTTATTGAAAACAGTTTAATATGTTTTTAGGTGGAAATAACAAGTTTCAATTCTGTTGTATCTTTTACTTATCCCATACTTTTTTACTCTCTTAAAAAACCTCTTGATACTCAAGGAGAGAGAAATAGAACCCTCCTGTTTTAGAGAGATAAGGAAATGCCAGAATACAGTTTCAGGGCTTATGAAGCATTATTTGGATAATTATATGATCTCAAACAGTGTGTACTGTGAACATTTATAAGCATATTTGTTACCTGAGGACGCTAGATGGCGCTAGACGGGGTTCTTTCTACATCCTCTTAACTATAGTAACCATCAGACTAACTTTACTAGTCTCTTAACATTTTCCTCAATACAAAGTTTGAAAGTTGTAAATGTTTTCATTTATTTTTGAGAGAGAGCGAGTGAGCATGGGTGGGGGAGGGGCAGAGAGAGAGACAGAGAGAGAGAGACAGAGAGAGACAGAGAGAGACAGAGAGAGACAGAGAGAGAGAGACAGGATCTGAAGCAGGCTCCAGACTCCCAGCTGTCAGCACAGAGGCTGATGCAGGGCTCGCACCAAACGGTGAGATCATGACCTGAGCTGAAGTCAGATGCTTCACTGACCGCCACCCAGGCGCCCCTCACATTCAAGACTTTTTATTTTATTTTTTTTTATTTTATTTTATTTTTTTTTTAATTTTTTTTTTTTTCAACGTTTATTTTATTTTTTGGGACAGAGAGAGACAGAGCATGAACGGGGGAGGGACAGAGAGAGAGGGAGACACAGAATCGGAAACAGGCTCCAGGCTCCGAGCCATCAGCCCAGAGCCCGACGCGGGGCTCGAACTCACGGACCGTGAGATCGTGACCTGGCTGAAGTCAGACGCTCAACCGACTGCGCCACCCAGGCGCCCCAATTCAAGACTTTTTAAAGCTATGCATTTGTTAACGTAGTTGGTAATCCAACATACTGGTCTTTCCAGAGTACTTATCCCAAGGTGGGGCCCAGGGGCGGGACGAAGGCCCTTGGTGCCCCACAATGCGAACCTTCGAGGCCTCGGCTGGCTCTCGGGACCGCTCTGGGGACCACAGGCGGCACAGAGCCCGACGTGGGGCTTGAACTCACAAACCGCGGGACCACCACCTGAGCCAAAACCAAGAGTTAGACGCTCAACCAACTAAGCCACCCAGGCGCCCAGCATCCAACACTCCTGAGTTTGCGATTACAGGCAAAAATCGTCCAAACGCAGGAATATTCCCTGAAGACCACTTGTAAGACTCCTGCTGCCAGCCTGCGTCTGCCACTGCCCCAGTTGGTGAGTCACACTGGCGTCGGGGTCCGTGATGAACAGAAGGGCAGCAAAAATCGGTTAAGAGATTCTAAGTACTACAAAGGACGCAAGCAAGATTTGGTAAACCGTATAAAAGTTCATGCAAAGTCACCAAGAAATAAGAGTGGCAGAAGCAGCCTGGCTAAAACTGAAGCAGAGAAATCAGAAGGCTGGTCAGCGCTCCAGAGGGAATAATCTGAATGCTAAAACACTAACAAAGGCCTCAGACATTTGTAGATAAAATATATATATACATATATATATGTGTGTGTGTGTGTGTATACATACGTATATATATGTGTATATATATATATATATATATATATGATTATGCTGTGAAAATCAAGTTGTGCTCAAGAATATACCATATTTCTTCTGTAAGAACTGTGTTCTTCTTGAAGTCACACAAATCGTTTCTGTTCTGTTCCAGGAATCGGCGTATAATAACAATGACAAGCTCAATGGCAATAAACACTAAACTTGTCATAATTTTGTTTCATTTTTCAAAACAAAGTCCCAATCATTTTTCATTCTTCACTCTGAAATTCTGATGCTTGTTTTAAATGGATTTATTTCAAGTGACTACTTTTAATACCAATTATGCTCGGATACCAAGGAGGCATATTAAAGAGCTTTACTAATCTAGAGTATTGTTAAGGACTGAATACTGCGAAATATTTGGTAATTTCATTTTAAAAGAATGGCTCACCGGGGCGCCTGGGTGGCTCAGTCAGTTGGGCGGCCGACTTCGGCTCAGGTCATGATCTCGCGGTCCGTGAGTTCGAGCCCCGCGTCGGGCTATGTGCTGACAGCTCAGAGCCTGGAGCCTGTTTCAGATTCTGTGTCTCCCTCTCGCTGACCCTCCCCTGTTCATGCTTTGTCTCTCTCTGTCTCAAAAATAAATAAAACGTTAAAAAAAAAATTAAAAAGAAAAAAAAAAGAATGGCTCACCAGCAAAATCTAGATCTTTCTCAGCCTCTCAGTGACACTATTTCTACCAAAAACACCACTCGAAGCCTGCCCTCCAGATGCCTGGGGCGATTCTCAGGTGTTTGACATAAAATCCTTGCTCTTAATTTGGATTTCAAGGTCAGGCCCAGGCCCCACACACACCTGCTTTAATCCATGCAAATACCTTTTCCTCTGTGCTGGCTTCTTACTAAAATTAAGGTAAAAGTCCTAAAACAAAAGTGATAGTTCCACTATTTCAAACCCTATTCAAGGGTACAGAAATACAGTGAAAACCGCAGAGAAAGATGCACAGATATAACAAAAGGTTGATTCCTACAATACATAAAAACCGTGTCAACCGTGCTAAGCCTTCTCTGCATGTGCGCACACACACACATTCCCGAGTGGATTTACATTTTCTGGCTGATTCATGGGTAACGGAAATGTAAACCATGAAGTACAACTGGTAACAAGAATTCACACACCCAGGGGCTTCTGGGCGGCTCAGCTGGTGAGGCCTCCAACTCTTGGTTTCGGCTCAGGTCACGATCTCACAGTTTCGTGAGTTGAGCCTGCGTTGGGCTCTGCGCTGACAGCTTGAACCTGCTTGGGATTCTCTTTCTCCCTCTCTCTGCACCTCCTCTGCTCATGCTGTCTCTCTCCCTCTCTCTTTCTCTCTCTCTCAAAATAAATAAATAAACTTAAAAAAAAGAAAGAATTCACAGATCCAAATGCTTACACACCAAGGCGTGGGCCACATATCAGCAAACAGGCTCAAGTTTGTCAGAAGCCAATGTGGTGACAACCTGGAGAACCCGTCCCATCCCTGTAAGGACTGGCGTGTCCCCAGATCTTCCCATTTCTCAGGAGAAAATGGAAATCTAAATTTTATGTGATGTGTTTTAAGATGTGTAACTGTCAGACAAAAATTACCGTGGCCCAAACAGGACACACTGCTGGTGGAAACAAAAACGTCTGTGACCCTTTGGAAAGGAATTTGGCAATATCTAGCAAAACCGACCCTTGGACCTTTACCCTTTCAGAAGGGTTCTTTCAGAAGACTGTCTATCCAGAGGGTCTGTTGAATAGATCCCTGAGTGTTACAGAACACGATATACCTGGGGCACCAGGCTGGCTCAGTGGGAAGAGCGTGTGACTCTTGATCTCGGGGTCATGAGTTTGAGCCCCACGTCGGGCTCTGTGCTGACAGCTCGGAGCCTGGAGCATGCTTTGGATTCCGTGTCTCTGTCTCTCTGTCCCTCCCTCGCTTGCACTCTGTGTGTCTCTCTCTCTCAAAAATAAATAAACAGGGGCACCTGGGTGGCGCAGTCGGTTAAGCGTCCGACTTCAGCCAGGTCACGATCTCGCGGTCCGTGAGTTCGAGCCCCGCGACAGGCTCTGTCTGGGCTGATGGCTCGGAGCCTGGAGCCTGTTTCCGATTCTGTGTCTCCCTCTCTCTCTGCCCCTCCCCCGTTCATGCTATGTCTCTCTCTGTCCCAAAAATAAAAAAAATAAAAAAATAAAATAAAAAAAAAACGTTGAAAAAAAAAAAACACTAAAAAAATTAAATAAAATAAAAATGTGCATTTTTGTTTTCCAAAAGACACAGTGGAAGGACAAGCAAAAACTAATAAGCCAGTTTCCCATGAGGAAGGGGAAACACTGGAAATAAAATCTTGACCTCTCTAATTCCTTCTCTGGTTTTGGTGTTAGAACCATAAATATTTCTTCCCCTTTAAACAAAAAGCAACTTAGAAAGAAAAAAAAAAACCTTTAGAAAAGCCAAAATAAATGAACCTAACTCTGTATCAAGTTGATGGAATTATTTCAAGTGATTTTCTTTTTTTTTTAATGTTTATTTATTTTTGAGAAAGAGAGAGAAAGAGAGTGTGAGCGGGAAAGGAACAGAGAGGGAGGGAGACACAGAATCTGAAACAGGCTCCAGGCTCCGAGCTGTCAGCACAGAGTCTGACAAGGGGCTCGAGCTCAGGGACCGTGAGATCGTGACCTGAGCCAAAGTCAGACCCTCAACCGACTGAGCCACCCAGGCGCCCCTCAAGTGATTTTAAAACCCCGCATTTTGACTGCATGTGGTTAGTCAGAAAGAAAACACAGAGAAAGAGAGAAATCTTAAACTACATAATGTTATTCTCTTAAGTGGGAGTATTGGTATCGTTATCCTAGATCTATGATGTGCTGTAGGATAAAGCAATTATGTAATTACATTGACATTATTAAAAACCAAGATTACAGCAGTAATCTTTTTACAGTTTAAAAATATGTCAACATAAAGTCAAAGAAGTAAAAAGCATAATCTTAATTTTAATTGAATATAACATTATGAACTGATTTCATTTTTTCCTTTCAGAAAATATGTATTTCCTGCCTTTACCAACCACAAGGCCAGACACAAGGACCAACTAGTAAGGACAGGTGCCCAGACACCCAGATCCTGGTCTCCAAACAGCATTCCTCCAGGGCTTCCTGGGGAAATCCTTGCTGCTGGGTCTAAAGCAAGAAGGGTCAGGATGACCCCAGGACGTTGTCATGCCTGCAAGCAAAAACGTTATTAAAAGAGAAAAGGGTCCTATCCAAGTGATATGGAATTCTCCTGAGGAGTTCCCCACTGGCCAGAGAGAGCACAACTGACCACCAAATCGGAAACTAATCGCCGCAGTCTTGAGGGACACAAAACACACGGAACCATACGAGTGCATAATGATCCCACACACAAAACAATCTTGAGGGTCAGCTCTGGAGGTTGCTAGGACATCAAATCGCTATCCAGAAGACTGATAAAGGACAAGATTCAAGTATTTATTCTGCCCGTCCCTATAGACCGCTGCTTAGGGCAACCAAACGGGTGATGAAAAACAGTCACTCTTCTTCAAAGAGTCACAGGAGGGGTGACGGGTTAGGAAACTGCCACCCTGCAGTCCCTCGCGGGACGATGGCGCCGGCACTGGTGTGAGCGCTGAGGCTAGGGATCAAGGACCGACCGGACTGTCTCTCACCACAGAAATGTCCTACACAGACAAAAGCCAGCTTGCAGAACATGTATCACACCGACACAGTGTTATCACTCATGGGAGCCACACGGAGTTTCTTGAACCATCCAGCAGTTGTGTTTAGACTTCAGCAAAATCGAGATCAGACAAGGCACGCAGATTGCTTCCATTCATGTTCATTTCAGGGCTCTTTTTAAGCCACAACTTCCCCCCTTGAGGGGGAAGTTGATTCTTCTGTTGAGTTTCCCATATTCTGGACTCAGCTGCGCAGCGTAATTTACCATATTTCTATAACTTGATGGTGATGAGCTGCATCCAATTCAGGTTCAATGTTTTGGGCAGTAATATTTCACAGGCGGGACTTTGGAGGGTGGGGTTGGCGGTGGGGGCATATTTTCACTTGGCTGGGGCAGCGAAACCAATCCATCTCATCAAACCAAAGCAAAGCAACCGCAGGGATAAATCCTGATACCATGAGCACCCCCCCCCCCAAGGTACTGGCATCTCTGCAGGGGGAAGGGGGGGAGAGGCAACAGGATGGGGGACTGAATGCCGCAGGGCGGCCGAGCTCTGCCCTGGGGAGCAGAGGGCTGGCCGGTCGAGGGCAGCACTGAGGGCGGGTTGCCCTCTGCACATCAGGAAGCAGTTGCCAGCAGGGCTAAAGGACCATCTGCACCTCAAGAACTCTCAAAACTGACAAGCCATAGGGACAGATGTCTGTACACCTCCAAATCCCATTCCGAAGCCCTAACCCCCAGGGTGGCTGGTTTGGGAACTGGGGGCCGGGATGCAGGGAAGTCACGGGGGCAGAGCTCTAACGGGGTAGGACTACTGATGGCCTGAGACAGAGCCTCAGCAGAATCCAATCCCTGCGGAACCCTGACCTTGTACTGGTTCCTTGTACTACGCCCCTGGAGATGTTTCTTAAAGATGAGGAATGCTAACCCACAAATGTATGGCCAATGAATCTGACAAAGCAGGAAAGAATATCCAATGGAATAAAGACAGTCTCTTCAGCAAGTGGTGCTGGGAAAACTGGACAGTGACATCTGGAAGAATGAACCTAGACCACTTTCTTACACCAGACACAAAAATAAACTCAAAATGGATGAAAGACCTCAATGTAAGACAGGAAGCCACCAAGATCTTCAAGGAGAAAGCAGGCAAAAACCTCTTTGATCTTGGCCGCAGCAACTTTTTACTCAACACGTCTCCGGAGGCAAGGGAAACAAAAGCAAAAATGAACTACTGGGACCTCATCAAAATAAAAAGCATCTGCACAGCGAAGGAAATAATCAGCAAAACTAAAAGGCAACCGACAGAATGGGAGAAGATATTTGCAAACGACATATCAGATAAAGGGTTAGCATCCAGGGGCACCTGAGTGGCTCAGTCAGTTGGGTGTCCAACTTTGGCTCAGGTCATGATCTTGCAGTCCGTGGGTTCAAGCCCCGCAACCGGCTCTGTGCTGACAGCTCGGAGCCTGGAGCTTGCTTCGGATTCTGTGTCTCCCTCTCTCTCTCTCTGCCCCTCCCCCACTTACGCTCTGTCTCTCTCTCAAGAATAAACATTAAAAAATATTTAAAAAAAGGGGGGGGGGGGGCAAGTATCCAAAATCTATAAAGAACTTATCAAACTCAACACCCAAAAAACAAATAATCCAGTGAAGAAATGGGCAAAAGACGTGAACAGACACTTCTCCAAGGAAGACATCCAGATGGCCGACACATGAAAAAATGGTCCACCTCACTCATCATCAGGGAAATACAAACCAAAACCACAATGAGACACCACCTGATACCTGTCAGAATGGCTCACATCAACAACTCAGGCAACAACAGATGTTGGCGAGGATGCGGAGAAAGAGGATCTCTTTTGCATCGTTGGTGGGATGCCAGCTGGTGCAGCCACTCTGGAAAACAGGATGGGGGTTCCTCAAAAAATTAAAAGTAGAACTACCCTACGACCCAGCAACTACACTACCAGGCATTTATCCACAGGATACAGGGGTGCTGTTTTGAAGGGACACGTGCCCCCCAATGTTTATAGCAGCACAATCGACAATAGCCAAAGTATGGAAAGAGCCCAAATGTCCATCGAGGGATGAATGGATAAAGAAGATGTGGAATTTATATACAATTGGAGTATTACTTGGCAATCAAAAAGAATGAAATCTTGCCATTTGCAACTACGTGAATGGAAATGGAGAGTATTATGCTAAGTGAAATTACTCAGAGAAAGACAAAAACCATACGATTTCACTCATATGAGAACTTTAAGAGACAAAACAGATGAACATAAGGGAAGGAAAGCAAAAATAATATGAAAACAGGGAGGGGGACAAAACAGAAGAGACTCTTAAATATGGAGAACTGAGGGTTACGGGGGGGGGTGGGGGGAGGGGGGATGGGCTAAATAGATACGGAGCATTAAGGAATCTACTCCTGAAATCACTGTCGCACTATATGCTAACTAATTTGGATGTAAATTTTAAAAAATAAAATATAAATAAATAAATAAATAAATAAATAAATAAATAAAATAAAAACAAATCTTCTAAAACAAAAAGATGAGGAATGCTACAGAAAAGCGAGGCTGCCCGAATCCACCCCTCCCCCCCTTTCTGGAAGTTCAGGGAGTCGGAGTTCCCCAAAACAGCACCAAGGTGTTAGGATGCATGGAGGGGACATCTGGGAGGGAGGGTGAGGGGACAGAAGTGAACACAGGCTGGAGAAATGCGTCCTCTTGAAATGATTACAACAGTAGCCTTAATGTTTCAAGATGAGCCAGAAGAAATTATTAACATAATCCAAGGTATTAAAAAAATAAATCAGGTCCCAAAAGAGCAGTGGGACGAGGCCTTTTAAAACTCAGAGACTTTAATAAACTCTGACCAAATAATCCCGTTCCAACTTCTTGGAAAGGAAACACTGTTCAAGCCATACACACAAAAATGTTCATTTCTGCAAAAATAGTGTAAACAGTTCAGCTGGTTATTAACAATTATTTGAAGAATACATAACCATTTTC
This sequence comes from Panthera uncia, assembly GCF_023721935.1. Lineage (NCBI taxonomy): Eukaryota > Metazoa > Chordata > Mammalia > Carnivora > Felidae > Panthera > Panthera uncia. The sequence continues at coordinate 3,725,182 of NW_026057587.1, read as the reverse complement.
ATTACAATGTGACAGCTCGGTGCTCACCGCCTCCTCCCTGCTGCCCTGTGGGTGGAGGCCCCAATCTGTACAGGCAGCTGTGTGTCCTGAGGTCTGAGGCTCCCGCTTCTGACTGCCACATGCACATCCGTGGGGGACGCTGAGACTGCCTCTGGGCTCCCGCTTCTGACTGCCACATCAAGGGGGACTGAGACTCTGCATCTGGGCTCCCCCTTCTGTCACACGGGGGGCTTGGCTGAGACCACCTCTGGACTCCCCCTTCTGACTGCCACATGGGGGAGGGGGCGTTGAGCCTCTGCCTCTGGACTCCGCCTTCTGACTGCCACATGGGGGAGGGGGCATTGAGCCTCTGCCTCTGGACTCCCCCTTCTGACTGCCACATGGGGGGCTTGGCTGAGACTCCACCTCTGGACTCCCCCTTCTGACAGCCACATGGGGGGGGTGCTGAGACTCTGCCTCTGTGCTCCCCCTTCTGATTGTCACATGAGGGGTTTGGCTGAGACTCCGCCTCTGGGCTCCCCACTCGGACTCCTGGACTCCCCCCTCTGACTGCCAATGGGGAGGCGGTTCAGAGACTGCTTCTCAGCCAGCCACCCCAGGTCTTCAGGCAGGAGTTACCAGAAGGGACAGCATTCCTGACCCCGGCAAGCGTGGGACAGGACGCAGCCTCGGGCATCGAGGCCCCCGTGGAAGAGGGTCTAGGGGAACGTGAGCCCCAAGTGGAGGGAGAGCAATGGCTGGGGACCAGTTTCAGGTAATCGCCACTCACTGTCTGTTATGACAAAGGCTCCTTCCGGGGACACGGATCACGGCACTTGGGTTAAAAAGCCCCCCAGGCCCACTGCTGCCCTGCCCTCGGTCTGTGCTGCTGGGACAGCACCGGGCAGCGGGTGGCCTCGGCTCCTCACACGGTGACCGACCGGCAGCTGCTAACAGAGCACAGGGTAAGCACACGCACGTGGTAACCACGCTGACCAAAGGACCCGTCGTGCCTCAGACTCAGTGCGGTGTTTCGAGGGATCTGGGCCGTTACGTGGGGGTGATTTTGCAACTTAAGCTCTCGATTTCTGTGTTTCCTTGCCAGCTCTCTGGGTAGCCCTACTTTCCACCCGGATCTTCTCCCTTCAAATCCAACCCCAACGTCACCGGTAGGCGTCTCCAAGGCTCCAAACGGGAGCGCAGCACGAGGCGAATACTTGAAGATGGGGCGAGAGTGTGCCCCTCGCTTAGAAGACCTCTGAAAACACAAAATAGGAGCTCACGGTCAGTGGCAGCAAGGGAGGCATTTGATAAAAGGGTTGATTCAGCACACACTGGCGTCTGCGCGTCTTGCACCGTGTCAGAGGCCGGGGACGTGCATGTGCACAAGCTGGGGAGGGGCAGAGACCGAGGGAGAGACAGAGAACCCCAGGCAGGCTCCTCACTGACCGTGGAAGAGCCCGACGCGGGGCTCGAACTCACGAACCGCGAGATCACGACCTGAGACAAAATCGAGTCGGATACTCAATCGACTGAGCCACTGGACACCCCCATAGAACTTTCTAAAAAATAATTTTGGGGGCACCCGGGTGGCTCAGTCGGTTGAGCGTCCGACTTCAGCTTGGGTCATGATCTCGCGGTTCGTGGGTTCGAGCCCCGCGTCGGGCTCTGTGCTGACAGCTCGGAGCCTGGAGCCTGCTTCGGATTCTGCGTCTCCCTGTCTCTCTGCCCCTCCCCTGCTCACGCTCTGTCTCTCCCTCTCTTTCAAAAATAAATAGACATTAAAAAAAAATTTTTTTTTAAAGAAAAATAAAGACCAATTTTGGTTTTCCAACTGCCGGGATTTGGTAGGGCAGAGCACATCTTCGAAGGTTACAATTAAAGACACGGCTGTTTGAGTAGTGCACGGCAGTTCTAAGCAGTGGCATTAAACTCCGCTTTTAGCGCTCAACCCACTCTGAAAGGCGTGAGAGCACACGGAGACACGATCTGCCAAGGTGGCCCATGCCCACACCCTACAGGTCCCTAGCAAACGTCCAAAGTGGTATAAAACCGCCTGGCACAGAAACGCCCATAATAAAAAGTAAAAAATGGTCACGAAACGGTATCTTAGCACAACCTGCCCTTCGGGAAAACAAACATCTGAAAAGCCACGCGACCAAGTATCCGCGACAGTCACCTCTGCGTGGTAGGGAAGGGTGGCGGCTGCACTTCTCAACTGTCCGAATCCCCGAACTTCTGGGTATGTGCCGCGTGAGCTCTTCTCACCGAGCGTATCACCAGCTGTACGCGCACTACACTCGACTGTCGGCCTGGGGGGAGCTTGGCTCCTTCCCCCTCCACCCCAGAGGCAACCTTCGTTACAGTGGACGAGATGCGGCGTCAGCCGCAGCGCCCCGTCGGAGGAATGGGGCGTATGTGGACAATGGGGCATCGCTCAGCCTTAAGAATGGAAACCCTGCCGTCCACGTGCGTGAACCCTGGGGACACCTGCTGGGCGAGATACGCCAGGCAGAGTCGGGAGGGCCACCTAGAGCAGCCCGCTTGAGGGCAGATGGATGCGGCCTGGGGTCGGGGCCGGGGAGGTGGTGGTGGGCACAGAGCCCTTCCGCACAAGGAGGCTCTGGGGACCCCACGCACGGCATGGAGACCGCGGCACAGGCCACAAATGCCGTCGCCACACACGAACAACGGTGGTGGCGGACACGTCGAACAGCTGGGTCGGGGCGACCGTCTCACCTACGTCAAATACCAACCACACCGCACGCCAGACACGCCGTAGACGTGCCCAAGTTCGAGCTGCCAATTACACCTCGGATGGGAGGGAAAGGCGTACTCGACGAACAGCTGGCACCTGGGGCCCACACTGTGTGTCCGTTCACGTGTCTGCTACACGGGTGTTGGACAGGTAAGGGTTTGGTCACAGCCACCAGCCACCCTCCTTTCCGGGAACGCTGTGGCACGGAGGGGACCTCGGCGGGGCACCTGCCCCCACACCTGCCACAACGGTCTCCGAAATGCTGCTTCGACCCTTCAGGGCCCTTCCCGTAGTGCTCTGAACATTGCGTCCCAGGTAGGGGGCTAATGCCCCCCCCCCCCGCAAGGCCCCCAGCCCGGCTCACCTCGGGGCCCCACCCCCTGTGCCCCCAAAGCCTTCTCTCCTCCAGTTCCTTCCCAAGTGGGCTCAGTCCCCGCTTTCTGAGCCGTGGTTTCCAGATCAGCGTCCTGCGGCCCCCACGCCCGCTCAAACACAGGCAGAGCGCGTAGCTCAGGGCGCAGGAAAGCCTCTGTCCACATCGCAGAAGGACCCCTCGCCCGGAGTGGTTTCTCCTTTGCTCGTTAAAGGCAGGGACGGAAGACCAATGCCATCTGAGCTTCCGTCCTCTTCCCATGGCTCAGCTGTTGTTCTAACTCCCTAGACCCGCCTGGCAAGGTTCCCATCACACTCTTAACTCCTCTAGAATAAGTGGGTGGGAGAGGCTGCAAACTGCCAACTCCAAGAGGGAGATCCCCATCCCCCGTGGTCCCACCCCATCCCCAACCCCCAAGTGCTCCTCCTCAGGGGTCCCTCAGAAAGTCAGTTGACAGGGACAGAGGAGGGAGAAGGTGACCCTTGCCCTCCCGGCGAGAGCAGAGACCAGGGAGGGACACCACTTACCCCTTCACCCAGGGCGGAGGGGACAGCTGGCCATCTGCAGGCGGCTGCGGGAGACCAGGGCAGCTAGAGCGCGGCACCCGCGGGCGGCTTCGGCGGAGAGGGGCGTCCCGGGGGCCATGCAGCTGCAGACGGGGCACCCGTTCCTGAGCGGGACTCAGAGCGCGGGGTGCGGTGGGCAGGCCCACCTTCCAGTCCCCAACAGGGCTTCAGGCTTCAGTTCAAGGGTCAAGGGTGCGGGAAGGGTGGCAGTGAACCTCTCAGGCCGGCGCCTGCCTGATTCTGGAGTTAGTCCGGCAGGAACCTGCAGCCCAACTTGGCGGGGGGGGGGGGGGGGGGGG
>NW_026057587.1:3715980-3721107 GCF_023721935.1 Panthera uncia | reverse complement strand
GGGGGGGGGGGGGGGGGGGGGGGGGGGGGGGGGGGGGGGGGGGTCCTCACAGCAGGTTGCGTGTGTCCCACGTGCACGGCTAGCAAGTCCAGCCGATCTGAAGCAGGTGCTCAACCCTGAACTTCCCAAGATAGGGACGCTCTCACAGAAAACGCCAGAAATCCTCAAGTGAGTTGCTTCAGGTACACACACACTTCTCAGCCGAGAGGCTTCCTTTAGAGGTTTAACAGATTTTTGCAACCCTCTGCCTTTCCCGGAGGTGCTGATAGGACACAGCACATCGTCAAACTGCTTTTCACGCATCTTGCCTTTCCTACACCCTGCCCGTACTCCGTTACTTATCCTGCTCGTGACAAGTCACCAGAAAGGACAAACGCCACCCAAAGGCACCAACGCTCCACACTGTGTGAACCCAAACTCTGCCTCACGGATTTTCCCAATAGACCATCCCGGGTCTGCATTAACTCAATAAGGGCACAGGAGGCTTTCAATGCAAGGCTCCCCCGTTAGGCCGCAGATTTCAATGGAGGGAGAAACGTACCCCTCACACGACGGCGATCGTGCTAACTGCTCGGTCCTTCCCACAGAGAATACCATAGATAATTCAGCAAATCCAGACAAAAAGAAGCAATGTATTTTGCAGCAAATTTTTCTTTAAGACTTGTAAATTCTCTCCCACCCCATATTAAACAGGTAAGTGAAGCAGCTTCCAAATTTAACGGTTACAGTTCAGATTCTGAATATTCACGTCACGCTGGCATTCCACGTGGGTCACAAACACATGTGCCTTAAGGATCTGAATGAAGTTTCATCCCGATGATGGAAGAATCTGATCACGTTTCAGACTTAAAATCTGGTTTTGAACTAAGCAGTGTAGCACATACAGCAATTCAATCTATTGATAACATTTACTCGATATTGAATTTTCTTCGATTCTACCCTTTGGATCTCATCTTTCCATGTATTTAAGTGATCCCTATCTTTTTAGGTAGGAAAGTCATTGTCTAAGGGTAAGTGGACACCTAGACAACTTTGGTAAACTGAACTACAGCAGTCCTCACGTGAGCAAAAGAGCTTACTCAAGACTTAATTGCTACAGTATAGGCGAGGATGGGGCCAAACTCAAACAAGGTAACACTCATTTCTAAATGTGGAAATCATACAAAAATAAATGGCTTAAGCCAATGGAATTCTGCAATGCTTTCACGGTCACGGAGAAGCCATTCTAAGATCTACCTTCCTGCTGTATTTGTGCCCCTGAACCGGCCACAGAAATCCTTTTGGAAAAACCGGGAAGGCTGTGGGGTGTCCAACGGAAATCCTTCATCTTGGGCATCGTTAAAGCTTGGGAATACTTGAAAGCAGCGGGTAAACACGGACCACCTTCCTAGAGACCAACTTTACATCAAACATGGAACATCGAGACAAAAAGCAAGTAAATGCACAGCTTATACTCATTTTTAACAAACGAGACCTCTCAAGTTCCTGCCATCATTTGTATGGTTTCAGTGGACTTCGAGAAGCTCTACATTAGAACATGGTTACTTTTGCCACAAATAGCAACTGTAAATCTTAAAATACCTATTCGAAACGTCCTTTAATAAAACACGGACCACTTTTACACTTTTACTGAGAGATCACGTACGTCTCAAGCTCTTCCCTAAGTGACGCTACTTAGTCACGAGGCAGGGGGGATGAACATCACTGTAGCTTAACCGCACTAACAGTATTCACACCCCATGACAACTTACCAAACAGAATACTAGGGACATCTTTCCTATCATTTGTGTGAAATGATTCAAACGTACGAAAAAAAAAGAATGTAACCTGGAAAACTTCAAACTAAGTGACACTAACAACATAGCAATTTACACAGTAACATGGCACAATTTTCCCCATTAGTGGTTTTTAAAATGCTTACCAATCAAGGGATGAGCTCACTTGCTTAGATATTTGAAATACAACTTTATTCTGATTCTAAACGAAAAGGAATGGGAAGGACAGTGACAATGAATTTCACCACTGGATACTGTGACCATAGCAGTCTTATATTTGAAACTCAGGAAGGAAACAACTGCGCTCCGAAACAGCTAAATACGCAGGTCCAAAAAATGAAGGTACTTTTTCAACTGCCACATTCACTCCAAAGCCCATCCGTCTCCTTCATTCAGCATCCCCAAGACGAAGCACACGTTCTGCTCAGCTATGTAATAAAGTGGCAAACACACCGCACCACTGCCATCACAGACAGCTGCCTATAAAACTAGACTTCTGACGCCGGCTCCAGCCGCTCTCACAGGTCGTCGTCCTCGTCCGGGAGAGCAGTCGTCTGAGCAACCTAGGGACAGACACACGCAGTGAGGCTCAAGCCACCAGGCGTCCACCGAGGCACGACAAGAGCCGCGCCGGGCGCACAGGCATCTCACCTCTAGATCGTGCTCGTACTGCGCTGCCAACGCCGGGTCCATGACCACCTCTGGCGGGGCGAGAGCGGGCATGGCGACAAACTCCAAGTTAGGGTCTCCGATTAGTTTTCTCGCAAGCCACAGGAAGGGCTTTTCAAAGTTGTAGTTACTTTTGGCAGAAATGTCATAGTACTGTTTAAGAAGGAAGCAAAGTTAGGGGCGCCTGGGTGGCTCAGTCGGTTAAGCATCAGACTTTGGCTCAGGTCATGATCTCGCGGTTCGTGGGTTCGAGGCCCGCATCGGGCTCTGTGCTGACAGCTCGGAGCCTGGAGCCTGCTTCGGAGTGTGTCTCCCCCTCTCTCTGCCCCTCCCCCACTAGTGCTCTCTCTCAAAAATAAATAAAAAAATAAGTTAAAAAAAAGCAAAAACTAGTTACAAAATACCTACTCCTCAGGGATCATTCTAGAGTATGCTCCAAACTAAATAAAATTCCTTTGATCCGTACAACACGTATTTACGCATCACTTTAATGCACCCTATTACTTTGAATTTTATCTTAGACTAAGCCATAATACAGTAAAGGAGAAGTTTCAAGAAACATACCTGAAGGTTCTTCTTTCGGTGAAAGACAATAGATTTTGCCTTAACTTTTCTATCCTTAATGTCCACTTTGTTGCCACACAGCACAATGGGGATGTTTTCACACACTCGTACCAGATCTCGATGCCAGTTAGGCACATTCTTGTAAGTAACCCGTGATGTGACATCAAACATTATAATGGCACACTGGGCTGAAAGAAAGATTGACAGTGACTGTTACCCGCGTAGAACGTCCCACACAGATGACACTGCTAAGGACCACGGGCTTCACTTCAGGCCCAAACCAGGTCATCTGCATTGCTCCATTCGTTCTCAAGGCCTCTTCCAAGTGGAAAACTCTTACATCACTGTAACACACAAGATTTAAAATCCCACTTCCTGCTCAAGTGTGAATGACCAGCTTGCCACATCCAATCTGTCCCCGTAATGCTTAATTCCACCTCGTCCCCAAATCTGAAGTAGATCAACAGTAAGTCAGCATTCCAGACAACTCATCTCCTTTATTCGAAAGGTCTAAGAACCCACTTTTAAAGGTCCTAAAATGACTAAACATAGCAAAACAGGTTACTCCTTTGGCTAAAAACACTCAAGTCTCAGGGCACCTGGGTGACTCAGTCGGTTCAGTCTGACTTTGCTCAGGCCATGATCTCACGGTTTGTGGGTTCGAGCCCCGCATCGGGCTCTGTGCTGACAGCTCGGAGCCCGGAGCTGCTTTGGATTCTATGTCTCCCTCTCTCTCTGCCCCTCCCCTGCTTGCACTCTGTCTCTCAAAAATAAACATTTAAAAAATTTAGGGGGGGGCCCCACCAAAACCCTCAAATCTCCATGTTGACCTAGAAGGGAATTCACAGTAAGACAACAGCCACAAGTATGTAGTCTAGTAGCTTTTTAGCTCAAGATTGGGGGGGGGGGGGGCAAAAAATCCACATATTTGTACATATTCAAAACAGGCTAAAGGTATGAAAGGATTCCCAACAAATTTTTCATCACAGGAGTGAGATTTCAGGAGGCAGTTTCTGTATCCACCTTTGTTTGATACAACAATGTAACCGCGATCAAACATTTTACGGAAAAAAAGAAAAACCTCGCCAAACTTAGTACAATTGAAAGAACCACCAGCTATTCCCGAAACTACGGCAACAGCTCCTCCGAAGCTGTTGTTTTATGAAACTCCGTAGAAAACAGCCCGTCCTGACGCAGCACAGGACTCGGGCAGAACTTTCGAGGTCCTCCCCTCCCGGAGTCAAAGCCCGGGGTGGTCGGCCTGAACAGACGCCCCCCCCCCCACGCCCCCAAAGTCGCCCGACAACAGCCCCCAGGCAGCGAGGCCCTACCTTGGATGTAATAGCCGTCTCTGAGCCCCCCGAACTTCTCCTGCCCGGCCGTGTCCCACACGTTGAACTTGATGGGCCCTCTGTTTGTGTGGAACACGAGGGGATGGACCTCCACACCCAAGGTGGCTGCAACACAACACGTCACGTTAGCCCACGAACGCCGCCCCACGCGCATCCCGCACCCGCGTCGCCCCCACGTACCTACATACTTCTTCTCAAATTCACCGGTCAGATGACGTTTCACGAACGTAGTCTTCCCGGTACCCCCATCGCCAACCAACACGAGCTGCGGGCAGGCAGATTCTTGAAATAACCGCGACGACGCCTCGGCTCGGGACCCCGGAACCCCGGGGCCGGCAAGCCCTCTGCGGACACGCTAACTTTGCGGGTCCCGGGGGCGCTCCGAAAACAAAGGCCTCCCCCCCCCCCCCCCGCCGCCCGCGCCGGCCGAGCGATGATGACTCGGACAAATCAAACTTGGGCACCGCAGCGTCCCCGCGCGTTCCGAGGAGCCAGCACCCCCACCCGCCCCCGGGGCCCAGGACGAACGGCCGCAGCGGCACGGAGGCGGCCGGCAGGCGTTCGGGGCCGCCCCGCCCGCGGACCCCGCGTGTCCCCGCGGGCAGCACCCACCCCCGAGGACGACCTACTTTGAACTGGACTTGGGGCTCTCCCTGGGCAGCCATCGCGCTGGTGCTGCGGAGCAAAGAGAAAGAAATGGGGCGGGCGGCGCGGCGGCGCGGCCGGGGAGCCACATGGCCCGGCCCGCCCCACGTGCCCGGGCCCAC
>NW_026057587.1:3700263-3710980 GCF_023721935.1 Panthera uncia | reverse complement strand
GGCGTGCGCGCGCACGCCCGCCCGCCCGCGGGGGCCACATGCGCCGGCCCGGAGGGCGGGTTCCCGCGCGCGCGCATGCGCCGACGGCGTCGCGGCGCGCCCTGCTGCGGCCGCGCTACGGAACCGGGAGCGGAGGGCAGGCCCCTTGGGCGGGAAACTCGCGGGGAGCGGCCCACACAAAGCCCCCAGGGCTCCCCAGCCGGGGGGCTCGCCTTGCCCACGCGGTACAGCAGTCCGCACATTGGGGTGCGCGCCACGCCTACGCCCCTGCGCTTCGTCCCCTAGACCCACGGCACCTTCTCTGTGTCCCCCAGTCCCTTTTCTGTCTTGTCCCACCCCAGCCCTTCCCTCCCACACCTCTCGGTCCCTTACTCCCACACACCCCCTTCCCCATCCCCGACCCCTTTCATTCGTTCCCTTCTTTTTCTCCCCTCGATCCCCTGTCCCTTCCCTGTGTTTCCAGTTCCCCCCACCCCCACCTCCGTGTCCCTGGCCTCAACCAGGACCTCCTGGGGGGTAAAGGACGCAAAGACTTGCATTTTCCCTCCTTGAAAAGCCAGCCACCCTTTCCTTAAAGCTTCTAATCGGTCAGAGGCTTTGGTGACAGTATCCTGCAAACAGGATGATGAAATTGTGTTTTCAACTTTGGCAGCTCTTATCCTAGTTACAAACGTGGATCCAATCGATGAGTGTTTAGGTTCCCGACTCTGGAGGGGATTAAGCTGTCAAAGAGTGCAGAGGGGATCCATCTGTGCAGTCAGCACTCACATGCTGTGGGGGGACACCCACCTCAGAGGGTCAATATAGGTAGAAAATGAGATAAGCCAAGGGCCCAACTAGTGCTGATGGTTATTACCATCCGTTGGCGTTTAGCAAAGGTGTGGGCTGGAGGGAGTCCTCCGACCCCTTATCCTAAATCGAAGGCCGGTTTTTGGCCTTTGTGTAGACAGCCACAGATTCTCCTTAACCCACCTCTCCTTGGTCCTCTCTGGAAGCCAAGCATCCACACTCGCAGCAAGAGCAGGCAGCCGATGGCCCCATCAGAATTGTCAAGTTGCTCAGAAAGGATTCCACCGCGGGGACTCTTCCCGGAGCGAAGAGAACCCAAGTGACCGAGGAGTTAGCCGCCTAGTCCTGAGTGCACTTTGCAAGCGAGCCTGTTGGGAACACAAGTGACGTGAATTGGGCACAACACTTCTGAGAATCTGTCTGCTGGGCACTCGAGTCCCAGTGCCCCAAAGGACCCTCAGGAAAACCAGCAGACCCTCCACGCTACTGGTGGCACTGGTAAAAGATCAATGCTGAAAGCTGGCGACCCTCTACTTTCATTTCTGGAGAGGTTCCCTGGAGTTAAGCTCACCCATATGCACAGAGAGACAGTATCATCGCGGTTACTGTAACACAATAATAACAAAAACAGAACTTCCATACATATCCATTGATAGGGAAAACATACAAATATTTAACTGGACTACTGTACAGCATCTAAAAGGAAGCGAGTTCATCTGTATCAAAAGGGTTAGATCTCAAAGGATAATGAGAAGAGAAGCAAGTTCAAGAAAGATGTGATAATACCTTCATACAGTCTATGGTTTTATATAGGGATCATATAGTAGAACACCATTTACGTAAACTTTTATAGACACAAAACCATATTCTTGGACGTATGTAGGTAAATTTCTAAAAATTGACTGCAAGGGTGTGTAGCCTGAAATCCGATGCTGCTGTTTCGAAAGAGAGTAGACAGCTAGGTTGTGATGGAGGTGGGCAGTCAAAGAAGACTACTTACAGGGTTCCATTTCTTTTGTTAAAAGAAGGTAATTGAGGCAAATATGACAACATATTAACCGTTGTGTAACTCTAGGTGGTGAGAGCACCCATGTTTCTACCTTTTGGCATTTTTGAAAAAATTTCTTCCCATAAAGAGCGCCAAGGGGAAATATGTCGAACCCCCCAGCTCTAACAATCGCTGTGGCTTTGCAGTTTACAGAGGTACTTCCTCGTGTCTGCCACCCAACAGGGATTGCACACCCCTGCTTAACCTGTAGTTTCCAATATTGCAGGCAAATGCACAAAGAAGTAGCAGAATTACAAAAAAAAAAAAAAAAAAAAAAAAATGCAGAAAGAGAACAAGGAATTTTACCAGAGTATTACCTCTTAGTTCCCCAAATGTTAACATGAGTTCTTTGCCCTGCTCATTCTCTCCTTCCTTCTCTCAGTACTTGTCTCCCCATATATATGATTTTTATAATATGTGTAGGATTTTTGTTCTCTGGGATGTTTGAGAGCAAACAGCACACAGGATGCCCCTCAGTGTGCATTTCTTAAAACCAAGGACATTCTGTTACATCACCACTGCCGAATTACCCAAATCAGGAAATTAACTCTGCTGCAATCCTGTTATCTCCTCTGCAGACCTGAATGGCCACTTACTTGTCTCACTTCTATCCTATATCTGGTGGGGGATCCGTTCGGGATTAGGTGTTACCTTTAGCTGTGAGGTCTGTTCTGTTTCTTTGCATCCAAAGCATTAACTTCATCTTCGTGTTTTGTGACCTTGACACTTCTGCAGAATATTTTGTAGGCCAAGTCTTTTGTAGGATGCCCTCCGATTGGATTTTCTGGCATTTCCTCTGGATTGGACTCAGGTTATGCAGTTTGGGTTGGGACCCCTCAGAAATGACGTTATGTCCTTCTCAGTGCATCTTTTCAGGAGGCACAGAGTGATCCTTGTAGAACATTTCAGACCATCCTTCTCTTTGACACTGTGGTGGTTTTCTGGATCACACTGATACATGACATCTGTGGCCGCCCAGGCCCTACTTTGCCACCCCATCTCCAGCTCCATTCCCTGTAACCCTGCGGCAGCCACACAAGCCTTCCTGAATCTTACCTCAGCCAAGTTTGCTACTGCCTCAGGGCCTTTGCACTTAGTGCTCCCTCTGCCTCAAATGCTCTTCATATCATTGCCTGACTGGCTCCCTCTCACCCTTCAGGTCACAGATCCAATGTCACTTCCTAAGGAAAGCCCACCGTGACCACCGTTTCTAAAATGGCGTCACCACAGCAGACATTTCCCATGTCAACCCCAACTAGATTTTCTCCAAAGCACTTACCACTAGCTGGAGATAGCTTGCTTAAAGATTCACGTGCTCACTTTTTTACCTTTCATTCCCTCCCTAGAATAAACAAAACACCTTGCCTGGCATGATGTTCAACATATCTAGCACAGGGCCTGGCATGTAATGGGTGCTCAGTAAATATCTGTTGAGTTGGTGGGGGAATCACTCTTGAGCCCATCGGAATACAGAACGAGTAAGCAGAAGCAGCAGCATGACATGAGAATAAAATAAGGGCAGTTTACGTATAAGCTTATTAGAATTCTAATATGCTACTTCACATCGAAGACTAATGAAGCAAGTAACAAACATTTACCAAATACAGGGCCACCCTTCTCTATCTGTGCAGTTTCCATCACCTCCCTTGACTTGGCGAACCAGTAAGGAAGGTATTCTGAAGGACTCCATTTTCTAATTCATTCATCGATAGTAGCGATAACTTGTCAAACGAGATCATTTCTTCACTGGACACAATGTGCTCCCTTTACGTAGGGAGCACATTGATGCTACTTCTTGGTATTTGCACAGCCATCACGTTCCCCTGAAGCCAAACTGGAGAGACCGGTCGTATACTCATGCCAAAGATCCATCCAGGATCCATCTTCTATCCAACAACCAGGGCAGAGCAGAGGGTACGTTTTGGTGGCCCAGGAACGAAATCCAGCCTTCAGGTGCGGTTTGTGCTGTCTCGGGGTGGCTCACGACATGCCGTGTATCTAAGCTAGTTGCCAGCAACATGTGATGGTTTTTAACGTGAGTCCGCAAATTCTTTGGTGCTTCTCTCTCCAAGAGGTTGAGCCTAATTCTCCTTTCCCTGAGTGTGGGCGGGACTTAGCGACCCCTAGCAAAGGGAGGATGGCTGAAGGGACCTTGAGTGACGTTTGAGACTTAAGTCATAGAGGCTCTGTGACTTCGGCCTTGCTCTCTTGGGTCACTCACTCCGAGGAGGACACTGTGGGGACAAGCACAGCCCTGTGGACAGGTTGGTGAGGAAGAGTGGAGCCCCTGCAAAGACCCCGCGGGGCCTTGCCCGCACGTGGTGAGGGCGTCTTGAACGTGACCTTCCGCCCGGGTCAGGTCGGGCCTTGCCCGCATCTTGCCTGCAGTTTCACGAGGCGGAGTCACAACCACCCAGTGAAGCCACTCCTGAAATCCTGACTCTGGGAAGCCATGTGAGATTTATTGTTTATTGTTGTTTCCAACGGTAACTTCTGATGCAATTTGCCCCTCGAGGGATGATGTGGGTCTACGACACAAAAAGGAAAGATAGTTTGCATAAAAATCCAGATAGCTGGTTTCTTTTGAAAGTCAAGGCTGGGAGCCCCTGGCCTGCTTTCCTGCGTGGCCACAAGCATCTGGAGGTCAATACCCCCTGTGCCCCCCTTTCCCCCCCAGGGACAAACACTGCTATTTGCCTCAGGTCTGCCACTCCCTATTTATGTCTCAGACAGGAGGCCTCCTCTTCTGACACCGAGCCTGCTCCACTCGCTTACCTGCCTGAGTCCTGAAGGGCCGGGGTTCACAACCTCTAGTAAAGTGAGTCTAAGACAGAGATGAAAAAAAACACAGATTCGTTCATTCACTCAGCTAATATCTAGTTAGCACCTACTATGTCCCAGGCATTCCCCAAGGTCTAGGGCAGGGAACAAAACAGATCCAAAAGGTGTTGGCCTCCGGGAGCTTTCATCCTAGAAGGAAGAAACAGGAAGTAGACTTGGTTAAGGGAGTCAAATATATAGGATAGTGATGATTGCTAAGTGAAAATAAAGCAGGTACAGAAGGTATGGAATGTCAGAGGAAGGGGAGAGAGACCTAAGGTAGAGGCATTTGAGCAAAGGCCTGTAGAAGGTGAGGGGAAAAAAAAAAAAACAACACAACACATAGATATCTGAGGAAAGATAATGCCAGAGACAGGGTATGGCACGTGCAAAGGCCCTGAGGTAGAACCCTGCCTGGAGTTGTCAGGGACAGCGAGGAGACGTGTGGCTGGAGCAGATCAGCAGATGTTATGAGGGACCCCTGTTGAGACCATGTTTCTGTGTAAACTCAGTGTCTTAGAATGAGTGCAAGGAGCCTCTTGTATTAAGAACAATGGTTGTTTCTTTATACCAAGAGGAACCTTCAAAGCTGACTACTGGCAGTCCACAGTGGGACAGAATGCTCTCTGTGAAAGAAGTTTTCACTCTGTGTCCTGTGTGACTTTAGGGGGTCTGGTCCAAGAAAGAGGATAGAAAATGCCATAAGAGAACACAGGTACGTAATAGAACAAAACAGGTTTGTTTGTTTGTTTGTTTTTGTAATTTTTTTTTAACATTTATTTTTTATTTTTGAGACAGAGAGACAGAGCATGAACGGGGGAGGGTCAGAGAGAGAGGGAGACACAGAATCTGAAACAGGCTCCAGGCTCTGAGCGGTCAGCACAGAGCCCGATGCGGGGCTCGAACCCCTGAACCGTGAGATCATGACCTGAGCCCAAGTCGGACGCTTAACCTACTGAACCACCCAGGCACCCCCAAAACAGGTTTTTTTTCCTAAAAAAATAAGGTTATTTACACCCATTGTTTAAAAAAATGTTTTAATGTCTATTTATTTATTTTTTTTTTTAATTTTTTTTTTTCAACGTTTTTTTTTATTTATTTTTGGGACAGAGAGAGACAGAGCATGAACGGGGGAGGGGCAGAGAGAGAGGGAGACACAGAATCGGAAACAGGCTCCAGGCTCCGAGCCATCAGTCCAGAGCCTGACGCGGGGCTCGAACTCACAGACCGCGAGATCGTGACCTGGCTGAAGTCGGACGCTTAACCGACTGCGCCACCCAGGCGCCCCTAATGTCTATTTATTTTTGAGAGAGAGACAGAGAGAGAGAGAGAGAGAGAGAGAGAGAGAGAGAGAGAGTGCGTGCTCATAAGCAGGGGAGCGGCAGAGAGACAGGGGGAGACACAGAATCCAAAGCAGGCTCCAGGCTCTGAGCTGCCCGCACAGAGCCTGACGTGGGGCTCGAACCCACGAACCATAAAGTCATGACCTGAGCTGAAGTCAGACATTTAACTGACTGAACCACCCAGGTGTCCCTGGAACAAAACAGTTCTAGTCGGGGGTTGTGACAGGCAGGGGGCACTTCAGACGGATCTAGATACCTATGTATCTGTGTATTTATCTAGATAGTCCAGCTACTACCCAGATGGTTATATTCACCTTCGGATAGAGAGACATAGACCTAGTGTCTGTACAACACACAGCATAGTATCCGTACAGCATCTCTATGTATGTACTTACAGTACCCATATATGGAAGGATATATAGATGTTTATATGTGGACACATAGATGCACAACTTCTATGAAAACTTCCAGTGTATGTATTTTTCTAGTGTATCTTTAAATGTCTATGTATTTAAATTTTCAGTACGTGTTTTTTTCAGGGTTTCACAAAGTGTGGTACATCTTAAATGCCTACTTTTAACAAACTAGTTCTTATAAGACAGGGTAATCACTGATGCAGCATGACTGTGCTATTTAGAAGATAATTACAGGGTGTCTTCGTTTTCCCGGGTGCCGTAAAAAATACCGCAAACTAGATGCCTTAAAATAACGGAAACTTTTTCCCTCACTCTCCTGGAAGTCTGAAATCAAGGTGCTGGGAGGGCCATGCTCTCTCGGAAGGCTCCAGGGAGAGTCCGTCCCAGGCTTTTCTCTTAGCTTCTGATATTGCCATCCCTGGCCATCCCTGGCTCATCGATGGTGCCCTGCCATCTCCTGGGTTATCTGGGAGCAGCCTTCCTGCCACGATCTCCTGGGTTATCCGGGAGCAGCCTTCCTGCCACGTCGTGTGGTCTTCCCTCTGTGTGTCTGTGTCCTAATCTCTTCTGATGAGGGCACCGGGTGTAAGGGATCAGGGCCCACCCTAACGACCACACCTCTTAACTCGCTCACCCTATTTCCAAATGAGGTCACACACACAGGTATGGGGGGCGGTTAGGACTTCAGCATATCTTTCTGGGGGACACAATTCAACCATAACACAGGGCTTATCAAAAATTGTATAAAATCAGGGGCGCCTGGGTGGCGCAGTCGGTTGAGCGTCCGACTTCAGCCAGGTCACGATCTCGCGGTCCGTGAGTTCGAGCCCCGCGTCAGGCTCTGGGCTGATGGCTCGGAGCCTGGAGCCTGTTTCCGATTCTGTGTCTCCCTCTCTCTCTGCCCCTCCCCCGTTCATGCTCTGTCTCTCTCTGTCCCAAAAATAAATAAAAAATGTTAAAAAAAAAATTGTATAAAATCAGAGTGAGCTTTGGCAGAACGGCTCAGAACCGGGGCACCAGCCTCGGGTGGTGCGATGAGTGTTTCCTTCCTTGGATCCTGACCGCGTGTCTCAGACCTGCCCTCATGTATCATCCGCTCGCCTGCCTGGAGGCTGGGGGAATGGCAGCGCTGTGTGTCGTTTGATGTTACCGTCTGACTTACGTGATAAGTCAGATGTTAATCAAGCTTTCCACCATCAACAGATATTGGGGTGTGTTTTAGCCTTTTTCCCAGTAAAACAATGCGGCAGTTAATGTCCTTAAACATACAGATGTGTAACCTGGGGCTTTTATAGCTAGGACACTTTAGATTTCTCAAGAGGAATTGGTAGGTCAAAGGGATGTGTGTCTCTATTTCTGTTTTGCCCTAGAAATTGGGAAAATAGTGCCACACTGTAGTTTTACTGTGTTGTTGCTTTTTAAGATTTTACTTGTAAGCGATCTCTACACCCCATGTGGGGCTCGAACTCACAACCCTGAGATCAAGAGTCGCACACTCCTCCAACCGAGCCCGCGTAGCCTCGTCCCTCTGCAGTTTTACTCAGCATTCCCTGATTATCAGGGATATGTGTATCTTTTCATCCCCCTGGGCTCCCACGTCAGCCCACAGGCCGGAGGGTGGCTCCTCGGGAATGATCGATCAGAGCACTTCATGTATCTATACTGGTCTCAAACAAAAGCCACGAGTCGTGGTCTATGATGTTTTTAATCCTGTGTCCTTCCCGTTTACATCCAGGGATACGTAAGATAATTCTCTGAAAAATAAGCCACACGTATGTGTAGTAGGCAGAATACTGCCCTCCGGGGATGTCCGTGCTCCGGTCCCAGGAGCCCCTGACTGTGTAGCCTTCCCCAACAGGGACCATCATAAAGTTCTTTCCAGAGTAAATAAATATATTTACAGCCCCATCTTTAAAAAGGTAGTCTGTTCTAAGCTTAGCATTACGGTAAGTTAAACAAGGCAACTGCATTTCCAAATTCCTTGGAAAGCTTATCCTCATTCACATTTAGGATCAGGGCCCGGGGAATTCTTCCAGTTATGATCAGAACAAACACTCTATGGTCAACTGACAATCCTTCTTCAGGATTCTGATTTTGAATGGATTTTTTTTTTAGTGTTTTTATTTATTATTGAGAGAGAGAGAGAGAGACAGAGCATGAGCAGGGGAGGGGCAGAGAGAGGCAGGAGACACAGAATCTGAAGCAGGCTCCAGGCCTGCCTCCAGTCACTCAACCAACCGAGCCACCCAGGCGCCCTTTGAATGGATTTTTAATGGGCGCCTGGGTGGCTCAGTTAGCTAAGCATCCAACTTTGGCTCAGGTCATGATCTCGAAGTTCGTGGGTTCAAGCCCTGTGTCAGGCTCTGTGCTGACAGCTGAGCCTGGAGACTGCTTTGGATTCTGTGTCTTTCTCTCTCTCTGCCCCTCCCCCACTCACACTCTCTCTCTTTCCAAGAAATAAACATGAAAAAAGTAAAAAAATAAAATAAAATTTCCCTTACTGTTTCTTTAAGTCCAATAAAAATAAGTTAATTTAGATTCACTGAATTTTAAAATAGGCAGGGACCTTGCTGTGTTCAAATCCAGACTCTGGCCCCAAATTCAGTATCCTGTACTTTGCCATAACTCGCCCACCACAGTAATGAAATCAAATCTACTTCGGAATGGGTACGCGTACAAAAGCAAGTTTTATGGCATAACTTTTTCATTTACTTAAATATTTATTTAACACTTCATATGTGCTAGGCCCCCTTCTCAGTGTTGAGGATAATTAGAGAGGAGTGGACAAAAATCCCTGCCTTCAATGGCGTGAGTATTCCAGAGGAAAGGGACAAATAATAAACAGCAAACAAAATACATGTGTATATGATGTGGCTCATCAGAGGGCTGTAGGCGCTATGAGGGGGAAAAGGGCAGAATAAGGGGTTTGGAGTATGAAGGAGGGAGTGCAATTTTTTTTTTATTTTAAATATTTATTTACTTTTGAGAGAGAGAGAGAGAGAGAGAGAGAGAGAGAGAATCCGAAGCAGGCTCCAGACTCTGAGCCGTCAGCACAGATCCGGATGCGGGGCTTAAACCCATGAGCCATGAGATCTTGACCAGAGCCAAAGTCAGATGTCTAACCAATAAGCCACCCAGGTGTCCAGGGAGTGCAATTTTTAACAGGGTGGGGCAGGACAGGCCTCACAGAAAAGGCGTCATTGGATCAAAATCTTTTTATCTTATTTTGTTTTTTATTAAAAAAATTTTTCTTTAATGTTTTTATTTATTTTTGAGACAGACACAGAGCATGAGCAGGGGAGGGGCAGAGAGAGAGGGAGACACAGACTCTGAAGCAGGCTCCAGGCTCTGAGCTGTCAGCACAGACCCTGATGTGGGGCTCAAACTCACAGACCGTGAGATCCTGACTTGAGCCGAAGTTGGACGCTCAACCAACTGAGCCACCCAGGTGCCCCTGGATCAAAATCTTGAAGGAAGCAAGAGACCAAGCTACGTAGTTGTCTGGGGATAGAGTGTTAAGACAGGCACAGCCAGTGCAAAGGCCCTGAGGTAGAATGAGGCTGGGAGTGAGTGGAGGAAAAGGTCCTGGAAAATGAGACTCTGGAGGTAAGAGGAACGCTCAGCTGTTGCGGGACCTTCCACCAAGGCGGTGCAGGTGGTGTGGTTTCGGGAGAAAGCCTGTCCCAGGTGTCAGCACCTAAAGCTCCACCCAGTTCCTCTCTGCAGCCGGGCTGAGCTACTCACTAAAATGTTCACGATTTTTAAAAATACATAAAAGGAGGGGCGCCTGGGTGGCTCGATTGGGCCTCCGACTTCGGCTCAGGTCATGATCTCAGGGTTCATGGGTTCGAGCCCCGCGTCGGGCTCTGTGCTGACGGCTCCGAGCCTGGAGCCTGCTTCGGATTCTGTGTGTCTCTCTTTCCGTCTCTGCCCCTCCCCCGCTGGAGCTCTGTCAGCCTCTCAAAACTAAACATTAAAAAAAATTAAAAAAACATAAATGAGTATCAAAGCACAAAAGCAGAAAAACATTAGCAAGAAGGGACGAATGGCACATCTGCTTGAACAGGCAAGACGAAGCCAGAGCACAACTCGGCCAACCCCGACCCCTGGCCCCCCTCCACCCCAGATCCCTCGGCTTCCTCACTCAGGCCCCGCCCCCACCGTCCCTCCCCGACCCCTTCTATCTCCCGCCCCACAGGCCCCGCCCCTCCACAGGGCCCGCCCCCTTCCCTTCCGGCTAGGTCTGTTCCCGCCCCACCAGGCCCCGCCCCCACAGGCCCCGCCCTCTCCCTCTTCCGGCA
>NW_026057587.1:3652176-3700163 GCF_023721935.1 Panthera uncia | reverse complement strand
CCCCCCCCCCGCCCCGCAGGCCCCGCCCTTCCTCCAGGCCCCGCCTTCTCTCCGCCCGGCCTCGTCGGTTCCCCGCCCCACCAGGCCCCGCCCGGCCCCGCCCCTCCCCTCCGACAGCGGCATTCCCGCAGGAAGGCTCCCGCAGGCTGCGTGGGCCCGGGCGCGGCGCGGCCGGGCATGCGCAGAGCGCACGGGCGCGGTTGCCGTGGCAGCGCCGGCCCGAGGGGAGAGCGGCGGGAGGGCGCGGTGCGGAGCCGGCGACCGGCAGGCTGAGGCGGCGGCGCGTCCACCGAGAGCCCGCGGCGGCCGGAGGCGGCGCCGGGCAGGCCTGAGCGGCGGGGCGCGGCGCCCGGGCCCGTGGGGATGCGGGACCGGCTGCCGGACCTGACGGCGGTGAGCGGCGGGCGGGCGGCAGATAGCGGTTCGGGCTGGGCGCGGCGGGGCGGGGCGGGGCGGGGCGCGGGGGGCTCGGGGTGGCCGGAGGTGGGGGCGGAGGGGAGAGTAGCGGGCGGGGGGCGCCGGGGTGGGCAGGACTCGCGGGGGAGGAGGGGGCGGGCAGGACTCGGGGGGAAGGATGGGGCTGTTCGGCAGGGGCGGAGGTGAGGGGGAAGAGCAGGGCAGGGGGGCGCCCGGGGTCGCGGCGCTGGCCCGCCCCGCCGCCGCCTCGTGGGTTGCTGTCTCCGCCGTGTCCACGACGCCCCCACCGCCGGGAGACAGGAACGCTTGTTGCCGTCGCTGACAGGCAGG
This sequence comes from Panthera uncia, assembly GCF_023721935.1. NCBI lineage: Eukaryota > Metazoa > Chordata > Mammalia > Carnivora > Felidae > Panthera > Panthera uncia. The sequence continues at coordinate 3,699,416 of NW_026057587.1, read as the reverse complement.
GAAGCGGAGTTTTTGAGAGTGCAGTTTGCCCGGGGGTGGGGTGGGGTGGGGGGGGCACGGGGCAGTGGCCGGGCCTCGAACCCCCTTTTCTGAGCCCCTCTCTGCTGCTTCCCCGGGCTGAAGTCGCCCCGTCACATCGCCCTGTCTGATCCTGATCCTTTGCACAGCTCTTAGGACAACCAGAAACTACTCGGCTCTGGTCGGTGCGGCCCTAGGGTGTGGATGTCAGCTCCCGGAGAGCAGGGGCCTGTCGCCTTGCCCGCTGTCCGATCGCTGGGGTCTTGCTCGGGACCCCGCACGTGGTGGGAGGGATGCACACGGTGCCCCCTGCCTGTGGGCGCCTCACAGCCCCGGGTGCTTGCGCTGAGCCGTGCCTGTGTTTGCCTTCCTTCCCACCCAGCACACCTGGCCGGTGGAGTGTGCGGTGCTCGGGGAGGAACCCAGCAAATTACCCTTCACTTGAGGGAGGGAGGGGCGTCCCCTTAGGCACGGGACGGATCTTTGATGCGCGGTGCCTAGTGCGGGAGAGGACAGCACCATGAATGACATGGCTGCGGTGACAGTCGAGTGGATGTTCATAGAATGTGGCGGAGTTGAGACATTTTAGGCCAACAGGTAATTACTACTTTTTTTTTCCTTTAAAAACAGGACTGTTAATTAGTGCCGAGTGTGGATGTTTTGTTCTCCGGGACACAGATAAAGCCTCTGCCCTCTGCAGCCGGGCAGCCTCAGAACAAGGTGCTGGGTCCTCTGTCCTAAGGCCTCCATTGCATGTAGTGAATTAGCTTCTTTGCTCCTAGAATGCGGCTGGTTCTATGGCATGCTTAGGAAAATGGAAGGAGTTGTCACGGAAATGGTTATCTGTGTTCCGTGGATCACGTGGGGAAGCCGGGTTCAAAAAGGCAATGGATTACCCTCCCTCGGAACCATCACCTTATGTTTTACTCTCCTTGCAAGAATGGTTCTTCGTAGTGATTTTTTTCTTCTTAATGGTCAGATGTTTTGACCTCCGCAGTTTGCAGATGAACATCTGTTAAACGTAGCAAGTGTCTGCTCTCTCGCCCTGCAGAATGCCTTTCTGTGCCAGGAGGAGCTCACGTATTTGTAAAGAGTTGCTGAGTGTATCCGAACAGGAGAACTGTAACTGTTGGCGGAAGGTCTCCAATTGTATGTAATACTGGGGGGTAGCTAAGAAAGGTCTGTCCGTAGAATATATATGTAGCTTTTCTGGGCCTGATTAGCAAAAAATAAATCAGGCCGTTATTTACCACTCTAGCCTTATGTATCCTGCAGGGCCTCCTCCTGCAGCACGTGACCTGTTGGGATCTAGAATTTCAGAGCTAGAAGTGGCCTTCTCTAGTCCAACACCATCCTGCTCGAGATAAAGACACTGAGCAATTATAGAACACATTACTGGAAGTTTCTGCTTCTGGAGTTGTCTGATCTTGGGCAAATTATTTTTGAAACTCTCAAAACCTCAATTTTCTCATTCTTAAGATGGGGATGATAATCTCTCTCTTGCTTACTCATAGACATGGTTGTGAAACATAAAATTATCTCCCGTGTGTGACACTGGCAGAAGGTGGGACAACTGCCATGTAATTGTGAGTGCTGTTCATATTTATTAGTTTTTTTTTTTAATGTTTTCAGATAGTTATAAAAAGCAAACTACTATGTGGAGTAAAAAATATTAATTTGAAACTGAATTTGACACGTGTGTAACTTTTAATATTTAAAAAACTCCTCTGGAAATTGTCAGAAATAAAAGTTAAACTTTTTCTTTCCTTAAGGAAATGTATTCTTTCCAAGTAGTTCTTGGAGTAGTTGAATGTTCATAACCATGTTTCTAACCAGCTGGTGTTCTTTTCCTAGGTGAGCTTTAATTGGGTAGTTAAAATATCTCATCAACAGTGTCCAACCTGGCAAAATAGTTGTTATACCTTCAAAAAGTTTCCCTTTTTAGCTGTTGGTGCTTCTTCCCAAGAAGATTACCACTGATAACCATTTGGAAAAGACCTACAAAGGAGTGTGTCCAGTACAATTTGCCAAATACAGATGTAGCTCCTTCTAACTAGTGATTCTCCTTTTGAGCAGCCAGTTCGTTTGGGTGCAGGAAGTTTAAGTGACTTACCCAAGATCTCCTAGACTCTAAATCCGGAAAGGGTTGCTGATTTACCAAAAGCAGAACCACCAATCCAACAGACATGCCCCTGCGAGGTCCCGAGGAGGAGGTGTGCTAGATGCAGAGAGGCACAAAAATGACTTGGGTGCCCGTGTGGAGCAGATAGCCAGGGGGAGGGGAGGGAAGGAGAGGGGAGGGGAGGGAGCCAGCAGGGTGAAACACATTTCAGGATGTAAGTAGATGAAAATGGAATTTCTGTTCTAGGGGACGGTAACTCCAAATGTGTTTTGATTGCCTTTTTAAAAAAAAATTGTGTGAGAGGGGCGCCTGGGTGGCTCAGTCGGTTAAGCGTCCGACTTCGGCTCAGGTCATGATCTCACGGTCCGTGAGTTCGAGCCCCGCGTCGGGCTCTGTGCTGACAGGCTCAGAGCCTGGAGCCTGTTTCGGATTCTGTGTCTCCCTCTCTCTCTGCCCCTCCCCCGTTCATGCTCTGTCTCTCTCTGTCTCAAAAATAAATAAATGTAAAAAAAAATTAAATAAAAAAAAAAGTTTGTGTGTATGCAAATGGGTGTATTATAGTTAAGAATAGAGAAACTACGATTTCAACCGTGGGCATTGTTTAAAGGAAAATAAACACATGGCAGTTGTGTGCATTCATTAGTAGACCTGAGAGATGAGAAAATTAGTATTTTTAATCCCTGGATTCAGAGAGATGAATTGCAGGTGCAATATTTACTTTATTTTTACTTTGAGAGCAAGTGCACATGTGAGTGGGAGAGGGGGAGGGGAGGGTTCTTAAGTAGGCTCCAGCGTGGAGCCCACTGTGGGGCTTGATCCTGTGACCCTGGGATCATGACCTGAGCTGAAATCAGGAGTCAGGTGCCCAACCAACTGAGCCACCCAGGTGCTCCTTTCTTAAATTTATTTTATATTTTATTTTAATTTAATTTAATTTAATTTTATTTTATTTTTTGGAGAGAGAGGGAGAGAGAGGCAAATACAGGTTTTTAAAAGGCAGGAAAAACAACCTAGATATTTTAAAAGTCCTTTGTTTATTTATTTTTAATGTTTGTTTATTTTTGAGAGAGAGAGATTGACAAAGCATGAGCAGGAGAGGGCAGAGACAGGAGATACAGAATCCCAAGCAGGCCCCAGGCTCTGAGCTGTCAGCACAGAGCCCGACACGAGGCTCGAACTCACAAACTGCGAGATCATGACCTGAGCTGAAGTCAGACGCTCAACCGACGGAGCCCCCTGGGCGCCCCTAAAAGGTATTTTGTGACAGCTCAGACTGCACATGTCCAAAGCATTATATAGTAAAGGTTCAAATTCCCATTTATAATATAAGGCATTTTTTCCCTAAGTACTTCACTTAAAATGATAACAATTTTATAGCATAATTTCCTAGATGTGTATATTGGTAGTTTAAACTTTTATGTTTTTTTCAGTCTTGCTGCCTTTTTTTCAAATGTTTATTTTGAGAGAGAGCGAGAGAGCACGCATGAGAGTGGGGGAGGGACAGAGAGAGGGGGGGAGAGAGTTCCAAGCAGGCTCCACGCCACTGGCACAGGGTCCCACGGGGGCTCGATTTCATGGTTCACGAGATCGTGACTTGAGTCAAGATCAAGAGTTGGATGCTCAACCAAGCCACCCAGCGTTCCCAATCCTGTCAGTTTTTTTTAAAAAAAATGTTTATTTTTGAGAAAAAGAGAGGTCACGTGAACTGGGAGGGGCAGAGAGAGAGAGAGACAGAGAACCCCAAGCAGGCTCTGAGCTGTCAGCACAGAGCCTGACATGGGTTCGAACCCAGGAACCATGAGATCATGACCTGAGCCAAAGTTGAACACTTAACCCACTGAGCCCCACAGGTGCCCCCCAGATTAATACTTCTTGTTTGTAACTTCCAGTCTGTTGTGAATTTAGGGAAGAGAAAACCTAAGAGAACCAGTTCCTGAAAAACCAGTACATAAAAATGGGTTTCCTCTTCAGCGTGCACTTCCCACGGGCCGCCTTAGTCCCGTCATCAGGGGCCACCTGTGGTTCCCATGGTGGCCTTTGCACCTGCTGCCCCACCCGGATCCCCCTTCTTGGCCTGCGTCACACCTTCATTTGGTCTCAGTGCAGGCATCACCCCTGGGAAGTCTTCCTGTCCTCTCCCCTCTTGTGTCCCCAGAGGTGGCCGTCTTCCGTCTCTGAGCACCGCTGGGTCCTGTTTCCTCGCAGGCGTCACCCTTTCCGGGGCAGGGCTTGTGCACTCTGGTGCCTCAGTAGTTCCCTCCGGGCACCTGCCGGCTGTTGGGAAGATCCCAGGGTGAGGAATATGTAGGTGACCGTGGAACCTGTGGTCCTGAGGCTCTTTCTGTTGCCGGGGACACAAATCCATTAGCTACAGCAGAGAAGAGAAGGACAGCTATCTATTTTTTTAAATGTTTATTTTGAGAGAGAGACGGAGTGAGCAGGGGAGGGGCAGAGAGAGAGGGAGACTCAGACTCTGAAGCAGGCTCCGGGCTCCGAGCTGTCAGCACAGAGCCCGACGCAGGGCTCGAACCCACGACCCGTGAGATCATGACCTGAGCCGAAGTCGGACATGTAACAGACTGAGCCACTCAGGCGCCCGGAGAGAGGGACGGTTATTATAAAGAAGGGGGGTGCCTCAGAACCAGAGGGCAGAATGTGCCTCGGGACCCCCTGAGGAGCGGAGCCAGGGACCGGCAGGCAGCTCACACCTGCACCCGGGTCACGCCTGCTTTGTCATGTGCCCCTGTGCTTCTGGTGTCCTCTCTGTCCTTCCGTGCGTGCTCCCTCCGCCCTCCCCCTCGGGCTCCTGCCCCTTCTCTTCAGTTGCTCAGCTGACCCCGCTGTCACAGCCTGGCGTGCGAGCCCTGAGCGGACGGTGTCCTCGTGGCCCGGAAACTCAGGTGGAGGGTGGACAGGGGTCAGCCGAGGACACCCCTGCTCTGAAGGAAATCAAGCAGGGTGAGAGGCCGTGGGTGGGCTCCTGAGGACGGGCGACCAGGGGAGGGTGTGTGAGCTGAGACTGGAATGAGCCGGAGCCGCCAGCGGGGTCACACAAGCGGGCCCACCTCCCGGGTGGAGAAGGGCTGGTGCGAAGGGCAGATGGAGGGCTGGTTTGGTTGGCGGTGAGGGAGCGTCCCAGACAAGGGGAGACCCTTGAACATGGCATGCGAGGAAAAGGGTCAGCAGAAGCATCTGCACGGTACAGTTCTGTTTATGTAAAGCCTAAGTACCTGTCAGGTCAGAGGTATTTGTGTGATGTTAATAGTGGAGACACGTAGGTAGCAAAAAGGGAAAACCATGAAGCAATGTGATGTTCTACCACAGGGCGTTGAAGTCTGATAGTATGAGTGTGAGAAAGGCCTGTTACGCTCAGCTCCAGAATTACAAACCGGCCAACAGACGGCTTTTACCCGTAATCACAGCTTCTTTTCTTTGCCTCAAGGGATTTAAGTGTGAGAAAGAAGTTAATGTATTCTAGCAGCCAAGGGACAAGTGCTGTAGATATTTCAAGAAAATGTACTTTGTCTGCCCTCACTTTCGATCTGTGTGTGTGGAGAAAGAAGCCAGCGTTTCATCAGAGTTTGGATTCTCCCGATTTGTGATAACCCAGCTTCCGTCGGAGTCTCAACAGTGAGCGTTCCCGTGACAAGTTATTCACGGCTGTTAAACGGTCCCCAGACGTGCAAGCTCCTTGCTCTCTGCTCCTGACGATAGTTGGCACAGAGGGAGAATTTTATTTTTAATGTAACCCTGCATTTAAGGAGACTTCTTTTGAAATGTAACGGGAACGGAAATGTTGGTATTTGAATGTTTGTCTTGCAATTTGACACTTTGGAAGTCGAGCCCGTCATATCGGAGACTCCTACTGCCTCCGGTAAAGGCTTTGCCACAAATTGTAGCGACCGTCACCCGGCGGCTCGTACGCAGTCCGTTCACCGCCCAACTGGAGGGACGAACGCGGGCGCGTGCAGACGGGGCCGTGATGCCGCTTTAATGAAACAGCAGTGTTTCGGTTGTCACTTTCTTTGTTCTTTTTTACGAATGGAACCGCTAAGACGGCATTAGGGAGCCTGTGTCCTCTTACCGCGAGTTTTGAGAACTCCAGTTAGAAGTTAGAAATAGAAGTAAAGGGTTCAAAACGAGGCTAAAGGAAGAGGACGGAGAACGCGTTCCTGGTCCTCTGGCTCCCTCGAGGGCTGCAGGTGGAGACGGGTCCCCCGCCCGCAGGGGTGGCCGGGAATGAAGAGCACGCAGGTGCGCGGGGTGCCTCGCGGTGGCCCGCGCACTGCCGCATGGGGTGTGCTCAGCGCGCAGCGTGGACAGGCGGCGGTGAGATGCGCCTTCCTCGGGCGTCAGGCTGGAAGCCTCTCCCTGAGCGCCGAGGTGCATAGCGGTATCTCTGCCCCGTGGGAGGTGAAAGTTCCCTCGAGTTTTCTGCAGAATGGAACACACGGCGGCGTCTTCTGCGTGGGATTCGCCTCGGGATGACCAAGTACCTCGGGGTGGGGAGGGGGGAGGCGCACAGGTGAAGCAAGACGGCTGCGGGTGGATGGCCGCCGAGCCGTGTGATGGGCACATCGAGGGCTCACGGTAGGTTTCCTTCTGCTTTTGTGTGTGTTTGCGGTTTTCATAACAAAAAGCAAAGCGGAATCCGGGCATCTGTGAGTCTAGAATTGCTCTCAGAGCAGTGAGATGTGAGCGGCCCTGTGAGAGTGACGTGGGGGCAGGTAGAGGTGTTTCGCACCCGCCTGTACTCGGCGCCACGGGTGGAACAGCCAGCTGCAACTCCTAAATCAAGTTCGTGACGGTCCTCGCAGGCCAGCTACTTAGGTGATGCTGTTTCGCGCCGATGTTCCTGGCCTCGAGCCGGACGAGACAGCCGGTCCCTTTTGAGACCCCACAGCTGAGAAGGCAAGACAATGAGACAAATAGTCACCAGGGAGTAGAGAGACACAGGGCCAAGTCCAGGGGAGTGGGGTATGGAATACACTTTCTCAAAGGCAAGGGGTGAGGCTGTCGCAGGGAGTCGGGAAGAGAGCCTGGTGGCCGGGCTTTGTCTGGCGTGGCGGCCTGGAGGGAAGCCCCCCTCCTCTGAGGGGTGGATGGTGAGATTTGTTTTTAACTTATTCATTTTATTTTGAGAGCGGGGGAGGGGCAGAGGGAGAGAGAGAGAACCCCAAGCAGGCTCCACACTCAGTGCAGAGCCCGACATGGGCTGCATCCCACGAACCGTGAGATCGTGACCTGAGCTGAGACCCAGAGTCTCAGCTGAACCGAACGAGCCCCCCAGGCCCCCTGGATGGTGAATTTTTAAGAGCAAGGGTGTCTGGAACCAAATCGACGGGGCAGTCCCTCTGCCCTCAGTGCCTTGACCCCTTCCTGGCGGGACGGGCCCGTTGCCCGGGTGCCGCAAGCTGGAGGGTCAGCACGGTGAGATTGTCGGTGGCCAGCTCTGTGGAGTCAGACAGACCCGGATCCGCAGAGTGGCCCTGTGGCTTCTGAGGACTCGGGCCCGAGTCCCTGAGCCACGCGGTCTGTGCTCCGGTGTGTGACGTGACGTGCTGACGCGGGCCGTGGGTGCCTCCCGCAGCCCCCGGTGCACCTGCCCTCCGTCCCGCTGGCAGCCTGCCTCTCCCTCAGGAGGGGAGGGGCCCGGAGGAGTGAGAGCTGTCTGTGGCTCCCCGAACGTTCCTTTCGGCGGCTTGACGGCTGATGGCCGCTGGAAGTGCAGCTTTGCTCACAACCGCGACCGGCTGGGATTCTGAAGCCTTTGTGGGTTTACGCGCCCCTGTGACACCAAGGCCCCCGGGTCACACGGGTCACAGGCTCAGGGCCTGCCGGTGAGCAGGCCGGAACAGTCCTGCTGACAGTAATGGGGGGTCGAGTTGCTCGCTGAGCACGGTTGGTTAGAGCTGGCTTCTCCCAGCTCTGGGGGCCACAGGTGGTAGGTGGAGGCGTGGCGGCCGTGCTCCCTGGGCACCCGGGGCTCCCCCTTGCCCTCGCAGCTGCTGGTGGGGCTGCTCGTCCTCGGGCACACCCTCGTCACACGGCCGTCTCCCCCGGGTGGCTGTCGTTTTTCCTCACACGGACACGAGTCACGTGGGATGAAGGGCCCACCCTGCCGCAGCATGACCTCGTGGCAACTAATTACCCCACGCGGACCCCTGTTCCCAATATGGTTCACGTGCTGAGGCCCTGGGGCCGGGCCTTCAACGTCTGTGTTTCTGGGGACGCAGCTCAATCCGTAGTTCTTGTCCTGTTAATGCGGCACAAACACAACACTCTCAGCGCGGTCACCCCGGGCGTCTTTCTCAACAACTGGTGTCGTGTGAGAGCAGGGTGGTGGCTGTGTCCCACTCGGGACACGGCTGGGGGCCCCAGCCGGGAGTCAGGGTTGAGTGAGCCCACGCCTGTCTGCAGGGCGCCGCCCGGTGAGCGCCCTCCCCCCCACCCCGTGCTGCTTCCCACAGCCCCGCTGTGGCTCGGGCTCCCACCGGCACCACGTGTCTTGCCTCCCTCCCTGGAAAATGGTTCTTCACGCACTGGAATGTGTCAGAATGCAACAGCGTTCAGCGTTCTGGAGTGTTCTAGCATGTTCCAGAATGCCCCACTCTGACCTGAGTCAGAGACCCAGGCTTCTGGAGATTCTGATGCAACTCGAGTTTGAGAAGTGCCCTGGAATGTTCTTTGATGGGATTTAAACGTCCAGAACCTGACTGCCGGTACAGCCTCGCTGGGGCTCCTCCCAGCGGTCGGGACAGCCACCTCTCTCCTCCGTGTCGCTTCCCGGGTCTTCTGTGCTAAGGGTTTCCTCATTAGAAGCGATTATTATTCGTGGGCGCCACGGGGAGTTGCTCAGAGGAACACGGGGGATGCCAGCTGAGACGAGTGCAAGGTGCTTGAAAGGTACGTGCTTTAGAAAAGTTAACCGGCAGTGTCCGTGTTCTTAATCTTCGTAGAAAATATGCAGTGTAAGGGCTTTGCTGCTCGGAGATAAAACTTGCTGTGTCATGTTGGCTTACGTGGGCCAACAAACAGGTCCGCGTTGCTGAGTTCTGAGAAGTCCGGCCATTGTTTCCAGGAAGCAGCCACGCCACCTCCGGGGCCCCCGCCCCTCCCCCTGCCGCGGTCTCTTCCGTGGACAAGCGACGTCATCGTGGACGGTTGTCGCGGACAGTGCCGGCCTGTTACGGTTCATGCTCCTCTCTCTCAGTTCACCGTTTGTGGCCACGTAGACGTTTCTAAGATCTGAATTCTCCTTTTTATATCTTCCGTTTTAGTGCAGAAAGAATGATGATGGGGACACAAGTGTTGTCGTTGAAAAGGACCATTTCATGGATGATTTCTTCCATCAGGTAAGAGCCACTGAAGGAAGCCCAGCCAGACTGTCTCCAAACACAGTTAACATACCTGAGTGTTTGTCTTATTTGAAATAATACTAAAAGTAATATTACGAAGAGTTGCTGTGTGAATTACATTCAAGTTCTCTAGAATTTTTAGTGCCCTTAAAATACTTGGTGGCGTGGAGCCATTGTTCCGGGAAGTACACTTGGGGAGGGGACGGGGCAGTGCTGGTTTGACCCCGGTCCCCTCCCAGGAGGAGCTTGGCGTCCCAGGGCTGGGTGACGCCTGGCCAGGGCTTCCTCTCCTGACGTGATGCTGATGTGGTGGGTAGAGAGCACCCCTCCCGGGACAGGCTCCTCCCAGACCCTGCCACCCTCAGGTTCTCACCCTGGAAGCAGTGGTTGCCAAGCGAAGGGCCACCCGATCCTTTCCAGAGGGAGTCGTGGTGGCGGTGGTGCCCTCTGCCGATGGCGCCAGGTCAGGAGTGCCCAGCACGCACGCGACGACACTCCTCGTCCTTTTCCTCCACAGGGTCCCCACACAGTGACCTCGGGCATCAAAGAGCTCATACTGTGTCTTTTCTAAAACCACTGAATGAATCTTAAATTCCTCTGCTGGAAAGTCTTAGACGTAAGCAGGTATATCACTGTGGGAAAGCCACTCTGTCACCCATCAGCCTGGCGTTTCCCTGAGGTGTCCACCCTGGAGCCACGTCCCTTGGATCTGACCTTGTACCGCGTCCCCTGTCCCGGGCTGGCCGCAAGGCCTTCCCCCTCCCTCTTAGCACCCCAGGGATGCTGTTGGGGTATCCCGTGCGTAAAGGCTTAAACCTAAGTAATAGTTGACCAAATTTTGCGTGAATTCAAATTTTTGAAACTGAGTCACAGAACAAATAATTTGACTTTGTTAAACATGAAGAAACGTGTGCGTTATCTTTTTTGAATGATAAAAACTTCATTTGCAGGGTTTATTTTGGTTACACTGAATCTAGTCTAATAGTTTCAGTGGACTCTTAAAATTGTTTATGTTTATTTTTGAGAGACAGAGACAGGGCTTGAGCAGGGAAGGGGGAGAGAGAGAGGGAGACACAGAATCCGAAGCAGGCTCCAGGCTCTGAGGTGTCAGTACAGAGCCCAACGGGGGGCTCGAACTCACGAACTGTGAGATCATGACCTGAGCCGAAGTCAGATGGTCAACCGACTGAGCCACCCGGGCGCCCCAAGTTTCAATGGACTCTTAAATCCAGGGACAGTCTAAACTGGCCTATCAGTGTGCAGATTTGGAAAAAAAGTAATATGTTAATAAAAACATATTAAAAGTTATCAGTTTTCAGAATTCACTGAATATCTAGTATAAGCCTAGTCACTGGGTTTACGTATTTATTATGTTAGTTCCTAATTTTATCTAGTGGAAAAACATGAAATTAAGTTATTTGATACAGGGACTTACTTTAAGGCCCAAAGAAGTTAAGATACTGAACTTCCTTGTTTCACTTTGGAAATGAGACTGTTTTTAATTGTCTTGAGCTTACCTACCCACTTTGTGAAATTATTTTTCTATTTTTACCCCCTTTATCTGGATGCTTAACTCTTCCAGAATTCCATTCTTTGTAAAAATGTATTTATTGTCAAGACCCACCTGGCATTAAATGATGTTGTCACCTCCGGTGGAAGAATTGTGTACAGCAGGTCATTGAATGCCACTCCCCGTGTTTCTGGTCACCACACGGGTCCGGGTCCGTGTCGGCTGTAGGTGCCCCAGAGGCGTGGGAACGGGACTCCCGCTGGGAGGCTTGGCAGCATTGGGGTTCAACCGAAGTTCAAGTTTTCACTGGTTAGAGAGTCGTCGTATTTACAGTTAAGTCTCGTGGAAGGATTTCTTAGTTAGACAACAGGTGATGTTGTTAATACAAACTGGTTTTTTGAAAATGGCCTTTGTATCTTAAATATCACGTGGAATGCTGTAAAAGATAGAATTTTGCACGTGGCCAGTGTTTAGTAAAGGGCTCTGGAGAGTGCTCTTCGGGTGGCCAGGAAAGGTCCCCCTGGCGAAGATGACTCGTAAGGGACAGAAAGAGACCCCGTGTGGTGCCAGGGGGAGCTGTCAGACCACCCTGCCCGCTGGCACCTGCACCGTGTGGGAGCGACAGTCCCCGCGTTGCGTCGGCCCCGAGGCCCTGGGCACCAGGGGGTGTGAACGCAGACTCCGCAGGTGTGCAGGCGGTGCCTTGGCCTCGGGTGACGGTTGTGCCCTGGTGCGTTTGCTTCGGCTGAGACAGGAGCCCGTGCACCGAGGCCAGAGTGTCCCTGCTGGTGTTGAAATAGCAAACGTGTAAGGGAATCGGTTTTTAGTTGGTGTGTCATTTTTACACGGTCAGTAAACTAACTTAAGCTGTGAGCGTGAGAAGTATTCACGGTCCTACAGGAGTTGCGTCGGTGGGGGTAGCCCCCGGCCCGACGGAGTAGCACTTCACCCTTCGGGGAAGGCGGGATTCTGTGTTCCACGCCCCTCCGGCACGTGCATTTTCAAAGTGTGCTTCGGAGTTCGGACCGGGGTCCCGGGGGCCAAGACCCTTTCAAGGAGTCCAGGCGGTCAAGACCACGTTCATGGTGATCCTAAGATACTTGTCTTTTCCCCTCCTCCCCTCGCGAGTACGTGCGTGCAGTTAGTCTCCCACCGCCGCTCTCACAAATCGCCACCGCCCCAGCGGCTTGACCGACACGCTTCCGCTCTCTCCCGGCCCAGACGTCAGGAGTCTGAAGTGAGCGTGCAGCGCTCACACCCGTGTGCCGGCACGGCTGGCTCCTCGTGGACGCGCCACGGAAGCAGCCATTCCCTGGCCTTTCCAGCGACTGGCGCTGAAGGCACATGGCTCCAGCCTCCGCTTCTGTTTTCTCACCCCCGGCTTCTAAATCTAACCCTCTCGTCCCCTTTTTGTAAGGACACTTGTGATTACTTCAGAGCAACTCAGGTAACCAGGGTAGTTTTCCCGTGTCAGGACTCAGCCCCATCTGCGAAGTCCTCTTGCCCTGTGCGGGAGCACTCACCGGACTAGGATGTGGACATCTACCACGACGTGCAAGGATTTTGTAATGATTGTTTTAGGAGGGACCAATCAGCACTTACGCTGTGTCCCCAGTCTGGCAATTCTAGAGACATGGATCTGTTTGGATGAACCTTGCTGACGAGTGTACATTACAGTTTGAAACAAGTGTTCAATAGTGTAGATCATTGGGTAAAAACAATGACTAGGAAGCCTTGGCCTCGTCTACGGTAAACACCTCCCCACGTGGGTATTACTGCTGGCATGCCCTTTTTTTTTTTTTTGAAGATTTTTAATGTTTATTTTTGAGAGAGAGAGCGTGAGCAGGGGCGGGGCAGAGACAGAGGGAGACACAGACTCGGAAGCAGGCTCCGGGCTCTGAGCTGTCAGCACAGAGCCCGACGAGGGGCTCAGACTCGTGAACCGCGAGACCGTGACCTGAGCTGAAGTCGGTCTCTGAACCGCCTGAGCCCCCAGGCGCCCTGCCCTGTTCCCGGCTGGCTGCACAGAGAGCTGCAGGCGGCCTCGTGCTTCCCGGTGACGTCATCTGCGGCAACCGTGGGTCTTGACTGTAAAGGTTTGTACAACCTGGTGGGTTTTGTTGCTGAGCGTTGACACCGCCTTAGCCACGGCGGTATGGACCTTCACACGGTACGTTTTTCTTTGTCTTCAAAGTAAGTAATTCCCAGTGTGAGAATGTTAAAAGGCTGTTATTTCTTTATGTGGTGATTACTCATTCACTTCCCTCCTTTATCCTTCCCTTTTCGGGAACGGCAGGTGGCGGCAGATTCGGATGTGCGCAATAATGATGACTTTCTGTCTGTCCTAGGTTGAGGAGATCAGGACCAGTATAGCTAAAATAGCTCAATATGTTGAAGAAGTAAAGAAAAACCACAGCATCATTCTTTCTGCACCAAACCCAGAAGGAAGTAAGTTGCTGGCTTTGAAAAGAAGTGCGTCTGTCTGTGTGTCTGTCTCTGTGCCTCTTTCTTGCTGCCTTCGAAACAGGCCTGGGCCCTGGCGGCACCTGCCGGAGGTCAGGCTGGGAGCTCGTAAACACACTGGAACCGAGCAGGCCACACCCCGTCCTGACGCAGTGGTGGCTTCGTACGACCACCACTGTGTCCCGTGCAGAAGAATACGCAGGAGGGGCTTTGCCGAGCTTCGGGGCCGTATCAGTGATGGGACCTCAGATGCATACTTTCTGCGTCCCTAGTTAAACAGGAGCGGCGGGATTTTGTGTTGAGACGAAAGTTAACAAGAGATTGATTAGGGGGCTCCTGGGGGGCTCAGTCGGTTAAGCGTCCGACTTCGTTTCAGGAGCCTGGATCCTGCTCCGGATTCTGTGTCTCCTTCTCTCTCTGCTCATGCTCTGTCTCTCTCTGTCTCAAAACTAAATAAAACATTAAAAAAAAAAAAAAAAAGAGATTGATTAGGAAAACAGCATTTGTTAGGGCAGGTTTACAGGTGGCTTGAAGAAGAAAGGCTTTTGCACGCCATATGCTGTCCTGGGTGTCTGCTAAGGACAGCATGTGAGAAACGGTTTTAGATTAGCCCAAAGTCGGGGCCTTGGTAGTCGTAAGGGAGTGTTGCCTCGACCTGGAGAGGTAAGTTTTGGAAACTTTAGGGGTGAGATGGCTCTGGACAAGCCAGAGGCTGCAGATTGGAGTCCACCGGTCACGTGGTGATTTCAGAAATGGTGTCTTTACTGTAGGAACCCTTCAATCCATGAAAACGGTTGGTCCCGCCACCATTTAGATCTTCCATTTAGACCAGTTTCTCTGGGTCGTGGTCTGCAGGGCTTGCCGCAGACGCCTCACGCATCCTGCACTGTATTTATTACCAGGTGCTTTGGGTATCGGTGTTCACGTAAGCAGCGTCTGCTGCAAATTTTATTTTCTGTTCGTTTCCACGTGTTGACCTGGTACCCATTGTCCTGCCTGATTACTTTCTAATGCTGTTAATTTCTGTGTAGATTGCGTTGGACTGTCTCCGCACCCGGTCGTGTCCTCTGTGAATAATGACATGTTCTCCCTTCCTCTTATGCTTTCTGTTGTTGACTTCTTTCGGTGACCTCCGGTGTGAGCTTGAGTGTAAGTGGTAAGGGGGTGCTCTTACTCTCAAGTAGAGAGGAGAGTTGAGAGCAACTTTTTGTTAGATTACTTGATGTAGTCTTATGTTGAAAAAATAAAAATCTTTTTTTTTTTTTTTTTTCAACGTTTTTTATTTATTTTTGGGACAGAGAGAGACAGAGCATGAACGGGGGAGGGGCAGAGAGAGAGGGAGACACAGAATCGGAAACAGGCTCCAGGCTCCGAGCCATCAGCCCAGAGCCTGACGCGGGGCTCGAACTCACGGACTGCGAGATCGTGACCTGGCTGAAGTCGGATGCTTAACCGACTGCGCCACCCAGGCGCCCTGAAAAAATAAAAATCTTAAATTGAAAAAAAACCCACGTTTTTAATTTTAAGATTTTGCATGTCTTATAAAACGATGCTCTGACCCTCTGTAGATGCCTTATCTTACGATTTAGAAGACTGTTTCCCAAAGTGTGTTGTGGGGCACGAATCTCATCGGCTGGCCTATGTCACTAAGTGCTTTGGGAGCCTCATTGTGCCATAATCCCTCTAGAGAAGTTACAGTGTACTCCGAACAATAAAGGCCCTGAGCAGTCCTGCAATAAGGAAACCTGTGTCAACTTTGCTTAGTCTGTTTGCCCTTAGTCTGTTTGGTTTTTTTTTTGTAATTACTGTATTTTATTCTTTGTTGAATGAATATAATTTATTGTCAAATTGACTTACATACAACACCCAGTGCTCATCCCAACAGGTGCTCTCCTCAGTGCCCATCACCCGCTTTCCCCTCTCCCCCATCCCCCCATCCACTCTCAGTTTGTTCTCAGCATCCAAGAGTCTCTTATGGTTTGCCTCCTTTCCTCTCTGTATCTGTTTTTTTTTCCCCTTCCCCTCCCCCATGGTCTTCTGTTCAGTTTCTCAAGATCCACATATGCGTGAAAACATATGGCATCTGTCTTTCTCTGGCTGACTTATTTCACTTAGCATAATACCCTCCAGTTCCATCCACGTCGCTACAAAAGGCCATATTTCATTCTTATTGCCATGTAGTATTCCGTTGTGTATATAAACCACATCTTCTTTATCCATTCATCAGTTGATGCATATTTGGGCTCTTTCCATACTTTGGCTATTGTTGAGAGTGCTGCTATAAACATTGGGGTACAAGTGCCCCTATGCTTCAGCACTCCCGTATCCCTTGGGTAAATTTCTAGCAGTGCTATCGTGGGTCATAGGGTAGGTCTATTTTTAATTTTTTGAGGAACCTCCACACTGTTTTCCAGAGTGGCTGCACCAATTTGCATTCCCACCAACACTGCGAGAGGGTTCCCATTTCTCCACATCCTCTCTAGCATCTGTTGTTTCCTGAGTTGTTCATTTTAGCCACTCTGACCGGCGTGAGGCCCACAGAAATTTTTATGTGACGCCTGTTAACCTCTTATTTAATTTTTGGGAGAACTGAATTTGGATAAATGTTAGCGTATTTTTTTCCTCGTGAGTGATTTACCTCTGAAAAACTTCTGCTGCCAAGAAGTAGCAGATGAAGCTGCCGTTGCAGTAAATGCGGAACCCTCAGTGCTCACAGTAGTCCCTTTTGGGCCCTAAGTAAAACACTGCTTCTTTCTTTTGTATGTTTCGTGACAACGTGTGAACCGAGTCGTGGGAAACCACGTGCAAGTGCTTTCGTAGTCACCCTTCTCCTGCACGACGGGGCCCTGCGGTGAGGAGCCCAGGGTGAGGCAGGCGGCAGGGGGCTGCCGGCCTCCCAGCCCTTTGTCCTGGGCGGGGTACCACGCTGTGGACAGGGGGGTGGGGGTCCCCGAGCCGCTGCCGCCCAGCCCCCCAGCCTCTGGGCCGAGCGGTGCTGAGCACGGTGGCTACCAGGTGGCGCCAGACTGCAGACGGGCGCCCGGTTCCTGGGCCTGCAGCTGCTGGATGGAGGACGGGTGTCGGTCAACATGCTTTTCGGGTTTTTAGCGAGAAAATCTTCAAGTCCGTGGGAAAGTTGCCAGGACAGTACAGAGAACACCCCTGATCCCTTCCCCTAGGTTCGCCCGTCGTCCGCATCTCCGGGCGTGTGGCCATGCGTGTGCTTTCCGTGCCTGGATGAGCACACGCGGTGTTTGCCGACACGTGTGACACGTGTGGTGTGTGTGTTGTCGTCAGTTCTGCCGACTCGTGTCAGAGCCGTGCTCCTGTGTGTGTCTCCTCGGGATATGCTCTGTGCGCCGACACCGTAACCATCTAAGGCAGAAAAGTCGACGTCGATAACGCACCGGGATCCGACGTGCAGTCCCTGCTTCCCATCTCAGGGACTGTCCGGGGACACCCTTTATAGCCCCCTGTCCCCTCCTTCCAGGGCCCAGTCCAGACTCATGCGCGGAGGACACGGGCACGGATGCCGTCAGAACCGCGAAGCGTCGCAGCGCATTGGGCCTTCGTCCCCGCTGACAGGCTCTGCGCTCCCGTCCGCCCTGCCTGAGCGCGCAGCCCCCACCGCGCCCCTCCCCCTCCCCCCCCGTCCCCCCCTCCCTCCGTGTCCCTGATCGGTGTGCGAGGTGGACCTATCACACGGCTTTCCCGTCGGTCTCCTACACCCTAGTAGCTGACAGCTCTCTCTGGGCTCTTATCCGTAAAATAAAACGTGGCCGGGCTTTGTCTTTTTTCCAGTCTGATCGTTTTTTGTCTCTAAGTGCTTTTAGTCTGTTTGCCAGAATTCGTGATGTGACATTGGGGCGGACATTCTTGCTTCTTTGGTACCTTTTCTCTCTTTTCATGCTTTCTCTTGGATTGGTTTTTAAGAATTTTATCCCCTGCACTGTTAGTCTGTTTATATGAACTACATCCTGTCGCTTTGTGGTCGTCCCCTAGATGACAGTGTGTATTCTTTTCTTTTTTTTTTTACTGTTTATTTATTTTGAGAGTCAGAGCATGTCTGAGTGGGGTAGGGGCAGAGAGAGAGAGAGAGAGAGTCAGAGAATCCAATCAGGCTCCAAACTTTCAGCACAGAGCCCGATGCGGGGTTCAGTCTCAGGGACCCTGAGATCACGACCCGAGCCGAAATTAAGTCGGACGCTTAACCGACTGAGCCACCCGGGTGCCCTCATAGTGTATATTCTTGATTTAAGATCTAATGTAAATCTGTACTTTTGTTTCTTCCGGTAACACATGGGCCTTAGGAAACTTTAACCCCATCTTTGCTTAGATGCACATATTGACGTGTGTATATAATAGATACAAGTAATATAACTATTTGTATCTTACCTTGTTTTGTACAACTAACCTACCACCCACACCGCTGCTCCTTCTTTATCCCTGGGCCTCACACCTTCCATCTGAGACTGTTTCTTTCTAACAAACACTGTTGGGGCGCCTGGGTGGCTCAGTGTGTTACGCGTCTGACTTTTGATTTTGGCTCAGGTTGTGCCCAGGGTTTTGGGACCGAGTCCTGCTTCAGGCTCTGCACTGACTGTGGAGCCTGCTTGAGATTCCCTCTCCCCTCTCCCCACTCCCACCCACCCCCGCTCCTCTTCCCTGCTTGTGCACTCCCTCTCTGCCTCTCTCCCTCTCTCCTTCTCTCTCTCTCAAATTAAAAAAAAAAAAAATCAAAACATTATCACTGCTTTTAGTTGGGAATATGCATTTGTCTGAAATTTTCCATCTGTAATCTTGTTCTTGGAGGACGTTTTCACTGAGTGTAGGAGTCTGTTGGGAAGTAATTTTCTTTGACCATCTTGAAGATCTTGAAGTTATCTTTCCAGTGTCTTTTTGTTTGTTTGTTTTTTGTTTTTGTGTTTTTGTGTTTTTTAAAGTCACCTGTCGAATTGTAGCTTTTAAGATACTTGGGTTTTGGTCTTTGCTATAGCAATTTTGTGCTGACGTTTCTGGATGTGGTTTTCTTTCTGTTTGCCTGCTTTCCCCAAGGCCTCTTGGATCTTTCAGCCCACGCCTCTGGCCACTTCAGCCACTTTCTCTCTGTGAACCGTCTCTGCCCAATTTCCTATCCTCTCTCTTTGGGAGACTTGAAATCTGTGTAGTTAAACCTTTTCATTGTACTTGCAGCGTCTCCTGCCCTCCGCTCTCTATTTCCCAGAGACACCGTCTCCTCGTTTTACTTGGAAGTTGTGTTTCTGAGTCATCTGCGGACCTCTCTTTGCCCGTTGAGTTATTTCTGGGTGAGAGAAGTTTTGGTCCCGCAACGTCACCTGGTTCCTTTGTGCACCGTCCGGTTTTCTGACAAAGTTCTTAATTTTGTGTTTTACCCCTTCGAGGATAATGATGTCAAAAGTCTGTGTCTGATGATCCACTAACAGGCGCCCTGTGGGTCTTTGCAGCTCGTCTGCTGTTCTTTGTTTGCCTGGTTATTTTTGGTGGAGTCCTGGGCTTTGTATGTAAAAGCTAGTAGCAGTAATTCCAATCCTAGGAGAGTATTTTCTTCTTATTTTTTAATTTTTTTTTTCAACGTTTTTTTATTTATTTTTGGGACAGAGAGAGACAGAGCATGAACGGGGGAGGGGCAGAGAGAGAGGGAGACACAGAATCGGAAACAGGCTCCAGGCTCTGAGCCATCGGCCCAGAGCCTGACGCGGGGCTCGAACTCACGGACAGCGAGATCGTGACCTGGCTGAAGTCGGACGCTTAACCGACTGCGCCACCCAGGCGCCCCTCTTCTTATTTTTTAAAGTTCATTTACTGGGGCACCTGGGTGGCTCAGTCAGTTAGATGTCTGACTTGGGCTCGGGTCATGATCTCGCGGTTCATCGGTTTGAGTCCCGCGTTGGGCTCTGTGCTGACAGCTCAGAGCCTGGAGACTGCTTTGGATTCTGTGTCTCCTTCTCTCTCTTCCCCTCCCCTGCTGGTGCTCTGTCTCTCTCTCTCTCTCTCTTTCAAAAATAAACATTAAAAAAATTACCACCCTTCATCTTTAAAAACAAAACAAAAACAAGTCTATTTACTTATTGCGAGAGAGACAGGGACAAAGTAAATGGGGGAGGGGCAAAGAGAGAGGGAGAGACAGAATCCCAAGCAGGCTCCATGCTGTCAGCACAGAGCCCAAGGCGGGGCTGGAACCCACAAGGAAGCCGTGAGATCATGACCTGAGCTGAAACCAAGATCGGACACTCAACCGACTGAGCCACCCAGGCGCCTCAGTATTTTGCTTTTTAAAAGATGATTTGTAAACGTTGCTGACAGGTGGCAGGGGTTGGGGGAGCAGCTGCGGTCCTGGATCTGGTCTGCGAGGGCCCCTCTTCCGTGGCCACCAGCTTACAGCCACTCCAGCAGCTGGCTCCCTCCCTGGGTGTCCTTCTCCCGGGTCTTCTTCCCTGCCCGTGTAGCTTTATGGTGTCTTTAAGCAGATTAAACGCACGTTTCGTCCAGCTTTCCGGACAGTTCCCAGCAGGGGTGTTGAGAGCACCACGTCATTTCTCAGTGGTTTGAAATGGCACCTTTGCCAAGGACAGCCTTGAGGCCCGCTGCTGTGGCTGGCAATGCCCCTTTCTCGTCTCTCACTTACGCCTGGGCCCCCGCCTGCCTGTGTGAGCAGGGAGCCCGGGGTCTCCCCCTCCTGGAACAGCCCAGGGGCTTTCCTATCCAGCGAGGGGAGTGCTCCCGGGGAGTGCCAGCAGGGCTCTGCCTGCACTGATCCACCGCAGCTCCGTCCCCCCCACGCCCCTCCCCCCCATAGCCGTGCCCCATCCTCAGCGGGGCCACACCCCTGCATACATCCTGCCCGGTGTGCGTTTGCCTGTAGACTTGGGCCCTCGCTCTGCCAGCCCAGACACAGTGTGGCCACCAGCACTCCCCTGAGGGGCTCGCCTTGCTTGGGTAGAGGAGAGCACAAGAGAAATCAGACGCACGGGAGAATTTTTTTTCCGGGATTTGGTTAATTTCTGCTTTTCTTTCTTAGGTCTAGGTGTTAGCGACGGATCCAGTGACCTGTTCCACCAAATTAATGGCTGCAAACCAGCCAAGTATAGGTGCACATCACAGTCACCTGGGGGCTTGTCAGGTCCCGTTGCTGGTGGCAGAACGGCACCCAGAGGTCTGGGGCGGGGCCCAGGAATGTGCATTTCTACCAAGCTCCGCCTGCCAGTGGGGTCCCTTGGTCTTGGTGAACCACTGGCAAGATCGATACTTTTTCTTAAGAAATAAAAACACTTGAGTATTTGCCAAGGATGTTGTTCCATTTATACGTTTATTGGGCATTATTGCTGTTGGATATTATAGCTCAGATACCTTTTTTTTTTTTTTTTTTAAGAAACAAAGGAAGACCTTGAGGATCTGAACAAAGAAATCAAGAAAACTGCCAGTAAAATCCGAGCCAAGTTGAAGTGTGAGTTTAAGGCTTTGGCTGCGTTTGACCCTTCATGGCGGCACGTGGCTCGTCTTTATTTCCTTTATCATTTTCTGTTCTTCCACATTTCTAAACGTCCACACTATGGGCACTTTAAATTATTTGTGTGTATCTGGAACAGGAAGTCTGTAAATTATTCATGAGTCGAGAATTCTTTAACTGCCGGCTGGGAGGACGGGAGGACCAGGGGCTAAAGCTAATGGTTGTTAATTGGCATACTGGGGACAGAAGCACGAATATTCAACAAGGTCAAGCATTTGCTGATAAAGGGTTGACCTCTTACAGAGGCGTGTCTGTAGGACGCTTGTGGCCAAATTGCAGATACGTGAGAAGGCGAACAGTCCTTCCCACCAATCACGGGTTCTTCTTCAATCCTTTACGTTTAGGTTCTGTTGAACGCTAAGTGCGCGGGGTTTAGCTTCTGTGGAGCTGGAGGTTCAGCTCTAACAGGTGGTTTTTGGGAGGGGCCTGCTGGAAAGACACATTGTATTTAATTGTTACAGAAGAGCATTCACATCCAGGAAATCTCTGCAGATGGGAAAAAACTGTTTTGGGGACATTTCAGACAGGTGGGAGCTGGTGGGGGGGGGGGACCGCCAGCTGCCACCGTTCACACCCTTCATCTGTGCGCCATGCAGGGGCTCAGGGGCTCCGGGGCTCCCACCTGCCAGGTGGCTCGAAGCCCGTGCAGACGGTGGTTTCATCAGTGTGGATTCCAGGGTACTCGAAAACAGAAGGATTTTCGCCCAAAAGTACGACCACAGTGCCGTGATTATATCTAGGTCAGATCATTGTGGTTATTGGTCACGAAATACCCCATAGGAATGCACGCGTCCCAGTGATCTTTGAATTTCTTTTCACAGTGTGTTTGAATTGGGTTCCCAATAAGGACCCTACCCTGTGATTGGTGACGTGTCACTTCAAGTTTAAAAATTTTTTTTTTTTACATTTATTCATTTTTGAGAGACAGAGAGAGACAGAGACAAGCGAGGGAGGGACAGAGAGAGAGGGAGACACAGAATCCGAAGCAGGCTCCAGGCTCTGAGCTGTCAGCACAGAGCCCGACACGGGACCCAAACCCACGAGCCACGAGATCATGACCTGAGCTGAAGTCGGACGCTCAACCGACTGAGCCACCCACGCGCCCCAAGTTTTTAAGACTCAGATTCTCTTTGCATCTTCCCCTGGAAGTTTTCTTTTGGTTGGAGAAACCAGGGCATTCGTGCATCAGAATTTGCTACGCTTCAGGGTTTTAAAGCCGATGTCACCCAGGTTCCTCTCTCTTTCCTGTCTGTTGATAGTTGACTTCTCCAAAGTCGGGCGTTTTGTTTTGTCTTTTGTTTTTCTTTGAAATGTTAAGATATAACACCTGGTTTTGTTTTGTGAGATTATCAACAATGGATGATTGTTGCCAAGATGCATACATTTATGAGGAATCGAAAAGATAAGAAAGAAAAGTAGTTTGAGGTTTGGCTTGAGAAACATCCATTGTTTAGTTTAAAAGGTGACTCTTTTCCTGTTCATTTCCAGCTATCGAGCAGAGTTTTGATCAGGATGAGAGTGGGGACCGCACCTCAGTGGATCTCCGGATACGACGAACCCAGGTTTGGTCGTCGGTCTAGTGAGCACAGGCCTCTCTTGTCTCCCTTTCAGATTCAGAATAGTTTGTCTTTACGTCACATGAATCCGTACAGCATCTCCGTGTAAAAGGTCGTGGTGTCTTTAGGAGACCTCCTTATTATGAAGAAAAGATTCCACGCTGCGGGCCCGCGTCGTCCGAATTTCCCGAACCCTGCGGGCTTGGGGGGTGAGGGGTCTGTGGTGCTCACACCGGGGTCCAGGCTGCTCGCTCTGCCTGACTGTGTGGGTGCCAGGCCACGTCCGCTCAGCGGGAGGTGTCCCATCTGTGAGCCGGGGGGTGTTGTGAGAGTCAAGCCGGGTGACGCGCGTGACGTCCCGGGACGGACTCCGTCCGGAGCTGGCTGCCACCCGTTCGGGTCCAGTTGAAGGGCAGGTGCGACCGTTGTGGTTTCTGTGCCTCACTTGCTACAGAAGAAGTGAGCGTTGTGTATTAATTTCGTGTTTCCGTGGTAATAGCATTCCGTGCTGTCTCGGAAATTCGTGGAGGTCATGACGGAGTACAACGAGGCCCAGACTCTGTTTCGGGAGCGGAGCAAAGGACGCATACAGCGCCAGCTGGAGATCAGTGAGTGGACGAAAACGCGGTTCGATTCAAAGGTCCTTTTCTTAAGTCCTGTGGCTTCAAAACAGTAGTTCATCTCTGGTTTTGCCAATGTTGCAAAGCCTCAAGCCTTTCCAGGGCTTCCTGTTCATTGAGTCACCGAAACGTTTTCTTTACGTCCCTCAGAAAATCCTTGCTGAGTGGACTTTAGATTACTTTCTGGTTTTAAAAATGTTTATTTATTTTTGACAGAGAGCGTGCGTGCACATGCGAGCAAGGGAGAGGGAGGGGCCGGAGAGGGAGGGAGAGGATCCCAAGCAGACTCCGCGCCGTGAGCACAGAGCCCGACGCGGGGCTCGAACTCACGAACGCTGAGATCATGACTGGAGCCGAAATCAAGAGTCGGACGCTTAAAAACGGAGCCCCCAGGCGGCCTCGCACTGCGTTCTAACTGGCATTGCTCCTACGGTATTAATCAGACTTGGGAAACGTCCAGCCATCAGTTGCTCAGGTGTCTCTGCATTGCCCCCAGCCCCCCTGCCCCACCTTGGGAGACGGTTCTCTGTGGGCCTCACACTGACTGCCCTTTGCTCCAGACGGTCTTTCAAGGACGTCTGTGCGGCCGTCCCCCTTGGACGATGGAGCTTGGCTGCCGCCGGGCAGAAGGCAGTTTGCTGACCGTAGGAAGGTCAGTCCGGTGTGCTCGCTGTCCGCTCCCTGTTGGAGAAGACCGGGGCTCCTCGGCCGCGACACGGCCTCACGACGGGTGCGGTGTCCCCCGGGGTGGCGGAGCCCAGAACAGCTGTGAATATGAACCTCATTAAATGGCATCTCCACAGGGGCGCCTGGGTAGCTCGGTCGGTTAAGCATCCGACTTCGGCTCAGGTCATGATCTCACGGTCCGTGAGTTCGAGCCCCGCGTCGGGCTCTGTGCTGACAGGCTCAGAGCCTGGAGCCTGTTTCGGATTCTGTGTCTCCCTCTCTCTCTGCCCTTCCCCTGTTCATGCTCTGTCTCTCTCTGTCTCAAAAATAAATAAATGTTGGGGCGCCTGGGTGGCGCAGTCGGTTAAGCGGCCGACTTCAGCCAGGTCACGATCTCGTGGTCCATGAGTTCAAGCCCCGAGTCAGGCTCTGGGCTGATGGCTTGGAGCCTGGAGCCTGCTTCCGATTCTGTGTCTCCCTCTCTCTCTGCCCCTCCACCGTTCATGCTCTGTCTCTCTCTGTCCCAAAAATAA
The DNA here is from genome assembly GCF_023721935.1 of Panthera uncia. Taxonomy (NCBI): domain Eukaryota; kingdom Metazoa; phylum Chordata; class Mammalia; order Carnivora; family Felidae; genus Panthera; species Panthera uncia. The sequence continues at coordinate 3,675,042 of NW_026057587.1, read as the reverse complement.
ATAAAAAACGTTGAGAAAAAAAAATTAAAAAAAAAAAAATGTTAAAAAAAAATTTAATAAAAATAAATAAATAAATACATAAATAAATAAATAAATGGCATCTCCACAGCCTTCTTGGGATCCAGTTAACGTGCCACACGAGCGATTTCCAGAGTGGGCAGGTCCGTGGTTGTCACGTCCACACAGTCCAGTTTGGAACATCTTCGTTCCCTGGAAGAAACTGCCCCTGTCATCAGTCCTCCCCGTGCCTCTTCCCCAGAGCCCTCAACCGCCACCAGCCTCCACAAATCTGCCCATTTTGTACGCTTCGTGTAAACGGAATCGTACAATATACAGGCTTTTGGGACTGGCCTCCCTCACCTAACGTAGATTTTTCAGGGTTCGGCCGTACTGACGCGCCTGGCATGTCCCCTCTTTCCCGGATGACTTGTGTTGTGCTGTGTGCGTGGACCCCGTATGTCTGTGGCTCAGGCGGTGGCCGTGTGAATAATGCTGCCGTGAACACTGTGATCATGACGTTTCCTCATTTAACTTTTTTTACGTGTGACACAAATTGTAAAACGTAACGATTGTCAACCGAGTTTTTCCAAAAACCTGTGACTGTATTTCATCGAGAATACGAATACGTTCAACTCAAGGAAACATACTAACAACCAAAACATAGCAAGTATTAAAGCATCTGATTCTAATGTTCAGTCTTTATTTACAATCTTCTAATAAATGCTGATAACATACGTTGGTATTCTCTTTCCATAAGCCAGAATTAGACTTTTACGAAAGCCACTGTGCCAAAAAATTACGTGTCAACGCCCTTTTTAGAGTTCTCATTCCTACTAAAATTAGATTTTTGTATTCATTCCAATTATAAGGTTTTTTATGAGAGTTTCCAGTTTTTCCTGCTTGTTAGTCTTATGTTAATTTCTCTCATCATTAACACTCACCCAAGAAAGCTGTTGCTTGAAAATGTTAACTGGGGCACTTGGGTGGCTCAGTCGGTTAAGCGTCCCGACTCTTAATTTTGGCTCAGGTCATGATCTCACAGTTTGTGGGATCAAGCCCCGCGTCCAACTCTATGCTAGCAGCTCAGAGCCTGCTTGGGATTCTCTCTCTCTCTCTCTCTCTCTCTCTCTCTCTCTGTCTCCGCCCCTCCCCGCTCAAATAAATAAACTTAAAAAAAGGTTAACTCAGGTTTAGTTGCTAACTTCTGGTTGAAAAAGTCATTTTGAATTTTTTTTTAATGTTTATCTTTGAGAGAGAAAGAGACAGAGCATGAGCAGGGGAGGGGCAGAGAGAGAGGGAGACAGAATCGGAAGCAGGCTCCAGGCTCCCAGCTGTCAGCACAGAGCCCGACGTGGGGCTCGAACCCATGAGCCGTGAGATCATGACCTGAGCCAAAGTCGAGTGCCTAACCGACTGGGGCACCCAGGCACCCCCGAACGGTCACTGTAAGTGTCGGCTCGTTCTGAGCGGGGCCTGTGTTCATCTCACAGCTGGAAGAACCACGACCGACGAGGAGCTGGAAGAAATGCTGGAAAGCGGGAGCCCTTCGGTCTTCACCGCAGACGTGAGTGCCTGGGGGGCTGCGGCCGCATTCCCGTGCCTGTGCTTTCTCTTCCGAGCCGCCCTGAGTTCATCAGTATTTCTCTCTTGCCTTTGTTTCCCCAAGATTATATCAGATTCACAGATCACTAGACAAGCTCTCAATGAAATTGAGTCTCGTCACAAGGACATCATGAAGCTGGAGACCAGCATCCGGGAGCTACACGAGATGTTCACGGACATGGCCATGTTCGTTGAGACCCAGGTAACGCCCACGTTTTCCCTTGTCTGGGACGGACGCCTGGTGTTGGTGAAGTGTCGGGTCCAGGTACCCGAGAAAGCCATTGCTCCGGATCCGCTCTCCACATTTGGAAACTGAGTGCAGTGTTCTCGTGAGGCAGATGCTGGAAACAGCTCAAACTTTCAGCGGGGAGGCCGTGGCTCGCTCACTCGCATTACGTGTGTCCACACGACAGCCCACCGACCGGGTGGCCACGGGCGGCAGACTTTCGTCAGGGAGATTTTTAGTGAGACGTGCAGGTATCGTGCTGGAGTTTTGAGTGAAGAGGCAGCTGTACCATCTTACGTGTGTTTATACACATCTGTATAGATACGGTCGTGTGTAACGCACGCGTGTGTACGTGCGTGAACTCGGCTCCATAGGACTGTGTGCACAGAAGGAAAGAGATGTACCAACTCGGACAACAACAGTGCACCTGTGGGGATTTTAGGTTTCTTCTCTAAAACACGTGTACTTTCACGTTTTTACAAGGAACGTGTATTAGAACAATAGTTGGGAGAGAGGTTTTAAAAGTCTTTGGAGGAGTAGGCCCCGAGGGGCCTAGTCCATGCCACAGATAGAAGCCTCGCTCTCTGCGTGGTGTTCTTTGTCCGGTTCGCAGGCCGGGAGGGCGGGCCACCCCGGGGCTGCGAAGGTTCCCCCGCGAGACAATGGAAGCAGCGTAGGCAGTTCTTAACAAACCTGAAATCTGGTGTAAACCACGAGCCCACGTGTTCCCTTTAGGTTTGTGGATTCGTTTGTTCTGGCTCCCGTGAGTCTCCCTCAGGCCTTCCGTGGCAGTCGCACCAGCGAGTGAGGCCTGCACGCAGCCGCTTGCGGATTCAGGCGTCAGGTTCAGCTGACGCCTGTGCCCTGGGAGCGTCCACGTCGGACCTCTTAGGCTAGATCTGTCCTCACTCGCTGGCAGGCTGGTTTCGGGCGTGCTCTGGCAGGAGCGGCCCCGGAGAAGCTTAAGCCCTGGCCGGCTTGTTTTCTGGGTTGTACGAGGATGACAGGAAACCCATCCGCGTGTGGGACTCACTCTCCACGTGGGTCCCCGACCTTTCGGAGACGTTTATCATCAAGTACGTGAAAACCTCAGATACCGTGCGATTGCTAGGGGAAAAGAGCAACCACGGGCAGGCCCCCCCTTTCTGGTCGGGGGGGAGCCCTCGCCGAGGCCACACGAGCAGTGTGTGTTTCTGCCAGCTGCTTCTCCGGAAGTGTTCTGAAGGGAGCGGCTAGGCCGTAAGGGCACCGCGTTGCTTTTGTAATCGTGGAAGATTTTAGCGTGCTTCCGGCGTTAATTACAATGGCTCCACGCCAAGTATGTTGCGTGAAGCTCCAGTAGAGAAATGGCCATATTCTCAGCTTTGTTTCGTTGTTTGCTTTTAGAAGTCGGTTAGGGATGCGTTATATTGACCTGCCTAATTCAAACTCTGTGTATAGTCAAAACCGCTAGTAAGCTTGAGCTGGTGAGCACGTGACTTAATTATGCGTCGTTCTCCTAACGCTGCGCCGTCACTGCTGCAGATTGTGTCTGCTGTGGACAGAGAGCCAGGTACGCTGTCCCCTCCCCGCCACCTCCCTGCGCCCGCCTCGCGCCACGGGTTCCCTTCACTCGGCGAACTTAGTGTCACACAGACCGATGTTTTAAAGAAATCAGCACAAGTTCCTATGCACTAGAAAGGACGTCATTGTCCCTCGTGTGTGTGTGGTAACAGTAAGAGATTGGTCTCGCCTCGAGTTAGCCGCCTGTCCTTGGCTGCACCCGCCGTCACAAGGAGCGCACGTGGGAAAGCATGTCTCAGAATGTGCTCCGTTGTGGCCCATCCCTCTCATCCCTGTTCACGCTTTTTACAGTGTAAGTTACATTTTGATCATCACGTCGGCACATTTGTAATGTTCTCGTGTTGTCGTAAGCGTGAAAAACATTCGGTGTCCGTCATGTGCACGTTGCGTTCACGTGAAGATGTCGTTGGTGCTGTGGCGGCCTTGGGGGTACGCGCTCAAGTCGTGGGAGAATATCCTCTAAGCTTGAAACTTTTTGTTTCTAGGGCGAAATGATCAACAACATAGAAAAAAACGTTATGAACGCCGCAGACTATGTAGAACACGCTAAAGAAGAAACGAAAAAGGCGATTAAATATCACAGCAAAGCTAGAAGGGTGAGTTTGGTTTTTAAGACTTGAAGCGCATTTTTCTCTTCATTTCTCTTTATTGATGTAGCCCGACTTAATAGCTATTCCAAGAAATAAATGCTTGCTTAAGTTCTTATTTCATTTTACAACTGAAGTGCTTCTTTTGCTAAGAGGTTTTAGACTTTGTCTCGGTGAACGTGCCGTGACTGTGTTCTGAGCAACGAAACCCACAGCCTGGCCGCCTCCCATTCTCGAGTCCTCTGTGTCGTGGGCCATCAGCTGGCGGGTAACGCAGAGCTAACGGGACTGGAGGTTCTCAAAGCCGTCGGGTGCGCATTTTGTGCAGCGAACACTCGATTCTTTCCTTGGGTTGCTGGCTACGCGTCTGGTCCGGAGGCAGAGAGTTCCCGAGACCGGGCCTAAGCCACCTGCAGCGGCCCCGCTCGGCTCTGGGAGTCGGAGTGTGTGAATTCTGAGTGTGCCGTGTGTGGGCAGAGCTCTTGTGAGAACACAACAGAGAGGCGAAGTTAAGTCCTGACTCCAAGACAAGACAACTCTCCCCACAGTTCCCGGGTTTCCTCCACCCCCAACCCCCCAAGTGCAGAAGGTGGACACAGAGCCCCCCGCCGTGCTGCCCCGTCCTGCGGGCCGGCCGTGCGGGCTCACCTGCCTTCCTGGGAGCCTGCTTGCCCGCTGCCCGTCGCCCACAAAGGCCCTACCAAGAGGCGGTTCCGGGGTGCCGGGGAGAGAGGAAGGGCGACAGTTTGTGCGAGGAGTCAGCGTGCGGGCTGAACGCGGACGCGGGACGGGAGGCACGCGTGGGCTCGGCTCAGCCGGCCAAGCCCGGGCCCTGCTTCTCCTGGGGCACCTCTGCACGTGGTCATTCTCTCTGAGACGGGAGGCAGGGCTGCCGACATCACCGTGTTCCCGCTTTTCCAAACGTTCCCAGAGGACGTGAGGTGATGAGGCGCACGCGGGAAGTTCTCAGCCTCTTCCGGGCGCGGGGGACTCGGTGACAGAGTCGTTGGCAGAGGGCGGTTCTCTTCGCTTCTCCGTGACCCAACCAGCGGGCCGGCCAGCGAGAACTTGAGTGAAGAGATGACCGCTGTGAACAGACGGTGCCGTGACCCGTCTCCACCCCCTGACTGCTGGCGAGGCCTCACCGTCCTTGGCGAGCGTCAGCCGCTCAGAAACGAACTTACCCCCACTGTCCGTGAACACCTGACCTGTGAACCCCCACTGCCTGTTTGAACTTGTCACCCTGCTCTCAGACGCCCCGCGGCCGCTCACACGGTGACCGTCCCCTTCCCTGGGCAGGCGGTCTATCTTCTGGGGCCTGGCGGGAGCCGTGGAGGAGTCCACCGCCACCTCGAGCAAACGGGACCAAGGAGGGCGGGGGCTGATCACGTGGGCCGCTGCCTTCTTAGCTTCCTTCCTGAGCTGGGCCCGTGGCTGTGCGTGTGGGAGGTGAGAGAACAGCACGTGTGCGTCTCAGCCCCTCGGAACTTACCCGCATGCCATGACCCTGCGGCTCGCTCACTGCTGGTCCTAAGGCTTCTAGAACCGTCTCCAAACAGTCTGACCTTATTCAAGGAAAAACCACCCTTTTTAAGAACTAAAAGCTGCTGAATAATTAATTAGCTGTCCTGTAACTTACATGTTAAGAGATTCCCGTGGATCGTTTTATTTTCACTGAATGAGGTCTTCTAATGTGGTGATATGAAATTACCATGATGTAATCAGCTTGCTTTTCTTTGACAGAAAAAGTGGATAATTGTGGCTGTGTCAGTGGCTGTGGTTGCCATAATTGCTCTAATTATTGGCTTATCGGTTGGCAAATGATGGTGTGGACAACGTCAGTGTGCGTGCCCCCCCTGCCAGCGAGGCAGTAAGTAACTAATCAACTAATGTACTTATTAACTTTGCCAATTAGCTAACAGTGATGCTTGCCCAGTCCTCATTGACCTAAAAGTAATACCAGCCGCCAGTGGAGCGGAGCCCGGTCCCGCCGCTGCACACACGGAGGGTGAACGGGCGGGTGGGGGGCATCTTTACACGGGGCCTTCTCCTCCTGCGGCCCGATGCAGCTTCCGGGGCGCTCGCACCGCCTGGCGTGGCAGGCGCGCCCCCGGCCCGCTGGTCACCCTGCATGTAGCGGCCACGGTATGGTGGTGCCTTCTCCGTTGGCCGGCACTTCGCGGGTTAACGCACCTTTGACGTTTTCGCTTTTGCAACAGTTGCTTTGTGAGACCTCCCCACTTGTGGTGTGACTGGCTTGGAGGGAAGGGAACCGGAGTTTTCTGGAAAAGTCCGGGGGTGGGGCGCCTGGGTGGCTCAGTCGGTTAAGCGGCCGACTTCGGCTCGGGTCATGATCTCGCGGTCCGTGAGTTCGAGCCCCGCGTCGGGCTCTGTGCTGACCGCTCAGAGCCTGGAGCCTGTTTCAGATTCTGTGTCTCCCTCTCTCTGACCCTCCCCTGTTCATGCTCTGTCTCTCCCTGTCTCAAAAATAAATAAAACGTTAAAAAAAAAAAAAATTAAAAAAAAAAAAAGAAAAAGTCCGGGGGTGAAAATCCTCCCATCTCCCTGGGTTCCACGAGCCAGCATCCCGTCCGTTTTCCGGTACCTCCTGACTGTCGTGCGAGCCTGTGCTGTCAGCCTGCCGGTCAGTTTACAACATTCTGGGGAGAAGGTCTCCGTCGTTGACGAAAGCGACTTTATTTTGTTCACTGTGTGACTGTCCCCTTTCTCCAGACTCCGGTACATTTGTGTTTTCCTCTGGTTTTCTCCCCATGTGGGAGCGCCCTCCTCGCGTGACCGTGGAACGCTGTCCCATGCGTGTCCCTTGAGAAGGGTGTCTTGCCGTGGTCATTCGACTGTCGTTTTGCAGTGCCAGGTGCCGGGACGGTGACAGGCAGTCCTTGAGGAATTCGTTGTCTCTTTCCGAAAGCGACTGCGGCACCAGGCCGGCCCTTTATTTCTGCAAAGGGAGATGGCACGGGAGACAGGGACCCCGCATGCGGCCAGGTCCCGCCACTGCTTTTCGGCCTGGGACAGCCCGTTTGTGTGGCTTTCCTGGTGCTGGGAAAAATGATGTGTATGATTTTCTTTGCCAGGGTAATAGCACTTAAGAGCTATTTTTATATAATTTTAAAAATACGTGCTTTCTTAATTTTTCCTAGTGGTCATAACATGTTGGTTACACTAAAGATTAAAATTCGTTCTTAGGTTGGACCCAGCGATGTTGTTAGGTAATGCCGTTAAATGAACACAGGTTTTAAAGTTTATTTATTTATCTCGAGAGAGACAGAGCGCAAGCCGGGGAGGTGCAGAGAGAGAGGTGGGGAGAGAGAGAATCTCAAGCAGGCTTCATGCTGTCAGCACAGAGCCTGACGCAGGGCTCACGTCTGCGAAACTGTGGGATCATGACCTGGGCCGAAATCAAGAGTCAGTCGTTCAGCCGACTGAGCCCCTCCGGGCGCCCCTTTTCAGGGTGACCCCTCAGGGAGCAGTGGGCTTCTGGGCCGTGGGCCCGGATGGCTGGTTTTTACCCTAGTGTCTTTATTTATTTTATTTTTTTTAAAATTTTTTAATGTTTTTATTTATTTTTGAGAGAGAGAGAGAGACAGCATGAACGGGGGAGGGGAAGAGAGAGAAGGAGACACAGAATCCGAGGCAGGCTCCAGGCTCTGAGCTGTCAGCACAGAGCCCGACGCGGGGCTCGAACCCACAGACCGTGAGATCATGACCTGAGCCGAAGTCGGATGCTTAACCGACTGAGCCACCCAGGCGCCCCTACCCTAGTGTCTTTAAATACGAACGCAAAACAATCCTCGGTAAGACGCGCCAAAGCTTACACCAACAGTTATTTCTTTTATACACGAGTGGTTGCTGTCCGTGATTACACGTTAGAAAACGTAATTTATTCTTTCAGCAGGTGGTGCAGGGGGGCCTCGCGGTGGGCCAGGCCCTGCGGCGGAGGCACTTGGTGGGTAACCGAATGCCCACCGCCCAGCGGCGTGGGCGGGGCGCTCCGTTCCGCCCGAGGAGGCAGGCAGGGCCCGCGCCCTGCCGCGTTTGTGTCTACGAGGTGGAGGTGGTGGCGCCCCGCCCGCCGAGGAGAGGGGCACGCGTGTGGGTGCAGCTGGCAGCAGGGCGCTGGACAGAATGGTTGTTAAAGCTGGAGATCTGGGTGCAGGAGCTCGGCCGGCGTGGGCTTCAGGGGAGCGGCACCGGGGGCCGGTGGGGAGGACGTGCACCCGCGAGGGGGGCCCAGACGCCCTCAGGGCCAGCACCCCGGGCCCCGGAAGTCAGAGCTCGCGTCCAGGGTGGCATTTCCCCGGGGGACCCGGGTGCGGTGAGCAGGCTCCGGAGCTGAGGGGTGGCCGCTGCTGGGAAGCCCGAGGAAGAGGCCGTCTCAGATCAAGGTGCCGAGCGGGGTCTGTGGGAGCGCGTGGCGGGCGGCCGGGCCGCGGTCCTCACGCCGGGCGCGTGTGCGGGTCTGACGGAGAGGGGTGTCCCGACGGCAGCTCCCCGGTCCCTGGGTAGCCGAGCGGAAGTTTCCCGAGGGGCCTGCCGCGCAGACCGTCCGAGCGCGCGGTGGCTGATGGAGGTGCTGGTGCGCCAGCTCGGAGCCGTGCGCTCAGGCAGCGTCGCCCAGACGGCCCGCCCGTCATCTCTGTTCCTTCCTTCCCTTCTCCCGCGGACGGTCCCCCGGAGGAGACCGGCTCTGAAGCCGAAGGTAGCGTAGCTTCTAGGTGTGCAGGACACGTGTTCGTGACAGAGGAACCACGGAAGTGCCGTGCCGCCCGCTTTGGGCCACAGGCGCAGCGGAGGGCTGAGTAAGCTTGCTGCCTTCGTGCGTCCGCGCATCGGGCCTCAGCGCAAAGACGCGTGTAAGCGACACCGTCTTAGGCAAATGGGAAGTAGATTCGTTTAAAGTTCTAAAAAGACGTGCGGTGCGTCCGAGGAAGAGCGGCTCGCAATGTTCGTGTGATCGGTAGAAAGTGTCCGCTGAGGACCCCACGTGGTGCCAGGTAGACGCTGCCTTCCCCCCAGGGGCCCACGGTTGTTGTCCAGCAACACCTGCTGTGATTTATTAAGTTCCGTTAACTCGGTACGTGCACCCGGTGCTTTGCCTCTGGAACTTTGCTTCCCCGCCCCTCCCTGTCCTGTGACCTGGGGACTGGGCATTTTAAACTCAAATTCCAGGAGAATTCTGTGAAGAAATGACATTAGCGATTTCTTTCCTTTGAGACCTGGCAAATTATGCGAATTAATTAATGTTTTTTTCTTTATCTTGCAGAAAATGATGTGCATTATCATTTGTGTAATTGTTTTGCTTGTGATCCTTGGAATTGTCCTAGCAACAACGTTGTCGTAGCGACCGTATCCCGAGAGCCGCCGTCCTTGGAGTCAGACCACAGGCGCAGCGAGCGGCGAGCCCGCGCCCTCCCGTCCCGTGACTGAGCCCCAGCCACCGTGACGTGTGGTGCTGGGCGCCGGTCTCGTTGCTGAGGGCCAGGGGGAGGCGCCACGGATGCACCGTCTAGTGAAAGTCCGGGAGCGGGATGGGTGTGACGAGCTAACCCAGACGTCCTTGGACTCTGAAGAGCACATCACCGAAAACTAACAATGTGAAACTTGTTTCAGTGGCTTTAAAACAAGGAATGATTGAAAATTTCAATTTTTTTTTTTTTTTTTTTGTATTTCAGTGTTAAAAGTACATGTGAAGTTTAATTAGGAATATTTTATGTCATGAAGCTATGAGATTTAAGGTCTGAGCCTTCCTCCCTCCCCGTCCCCCAGCTAACACGCTAAGAGTCGTTTTTGTACTCCGTTTCATTCGTGTTTTGTTCGTAACAAAAATTTGTATCGTCACAGAACTGTTTTGTAAGATATCGATAATTTTAAATGTTTATAAATTGTTTAATATATTAACATCTTAATTTACTCCGTTTTTATATATCGAATATTGCCTTTTGAAGTAAATAGGAAGCGTCATGATATGACTAGAGCCTTCTTTGCACAGTTGTTTACCAAGTTTGCCGTTGGCATAGCACACATCGGCGGCAAAGCCCCCGAAAAGCCTTTCAAGTGCCTTCTGTTAACGCTGATTCACAAGGTTAAAAAATGCACCTGACGGCCTCCGGGAAAGTCTCCATTATTGCACTGGGCCCACTCCTACCTGTTCCGCTGCCCGAGATAATAAATTAGTTACTGCCCGTGCGAGACCACTGCCTCTTCTTTGTTCGTTAGAAATAAGGTTTGTGTGTCCCTGTGTACGTCAATAAGGTCTGAACTTAAGACGGTGAGAAGACCGAGACTGAGTACTTTCTCAACTCAAGGAACTTACTCCCAGACGTTAATTCCTCTAAATGTAAACTGCTGTACAGATTACTTATAAATGCTCTTGGTAAGTGCTTACTGTTCTGCTGAACTGCAAAAGTAGATTCCCAAAGTTCATAGGAATCCATGATAATTCAACATTTGTATCGCGCGGTAATGTTTCTTAGTATAATACGGTTTATTTTTTGACGTGTATCACGCGTGGGCTCTTACTAGGGAGCGGACCTCTGTGAGACGGCAGCTGGTCAGGACTGTGGGTGAAGGTGTGAAGGGTGTTCAAAATGGCGCCAAGCTCTCATTCCTTGTGTATGCGATCGACCGTGTAAGCGCGTGCCTGCATCCTGACATTGGCTTGAAAACTGATAGAGCCACGCTTGCTTCCACACAGTAAGCGTGAATGAGTCGAGTGGTCCGGAAACCGTGCTCTTTATGTAATACGATTATGACTTCCACTCGTTCCTGATTTATGCACGCGATGGCTTAGCTTAGACCCGGATCTGAATGGATGCACTTCATGTGCGTGCTGATCACCGCTGAGTGCTCAGAGTTAGGAGAGGAGAGCTCTGGCTGCAACGGGTGTTTTTAAAAAGTCTTTACATGGCCCGTCAACGGGGTCCGCTCGCCATGTGTGCACAAGTCGGAGACGCGCCTTGAAGGACATTTAAATATTTCGCGATCATGCCTGCATCAGCACAACTTTTGTGCACTCGTTTGTGTCATCGCGTCCGCGTGCAGAGCAGCGCTCTGTGCTGGCGGCGGCCTGTGTGCGGCTGGGCGCGTTCTCCAGCTCTGGCTCGTTAGCCTCGCCTCCGGCAACGGTTCCGACTGCCCTTGTTCAGGTCATTCTTCCGAGATTTACCAAACTTGTGCTTCTGTAGTTGGAGTCCAGGAAAAGCCTTTTGATTTCTGTTTAGGAGAACATCGAAGTCAGTCATGGGGTAGCGCTGCTGTACGCATGGACCCCAAGCACCCGTTTGAGATCAGATTACAAAAGCTATACTTACGGGTTCCCTTGTTACTTTGATCATTCCTTCAAATATTTTATGTTTACATAAAGAAAAAACTGCCAGAGAACCGAAACCAAACTGACTTTCTGTCTCGTCATTTCTGGAAAGATTTGGGGGGGAGATATTCTATTGCATATCCATTAATAAATTGTTCTACTAAGAAAATCACTCTTACCTGTGGCCGTTATTGTGTATAATAATGTCACTTAACGATGTTGGGCGTCTTCGTTGCGATTACAAGGCTCGGTGCCTGGTGTGTTATGCAGGAGCCCATCCGGGTCCTTGCTGTTGATGGCAAACGCTGATTCAGGGAACTGGGGTTACATTTCAGAGTCAGCGGCTTCGGTGGTTATGTCCACCAGACAGAATCTCCTTGAGTAACGGGGGAGGGGGGGTCCTCCTGCCCCCGTGCTCTGAGCTGTTTATCCTTTGTATCTCTTCATCCCCTTTCAGAATTTTTCTTCAGTGGGATTTCCTTAATCCGTAACTCTTAAATTCTAACCATGTTGGAAAGTGACGTCAAAAACCACAGTTCCAAAAAGGGAAGGGAAAACAGTCCTGGAGAGAGCAGGTCACAGAACTAGGTTCCCCTACGTTACCTCCCTCTTCTGAGGCCCCTTCCACAGTGAGTGTCCTTCCAAACTGCAATCTCGATGTACACACTCAGTAACGTAGCCCCTAAGTTTATACTTTTTATATATAGTTTAGGCGACAAAGCAAAATGAATTGTGTTAGTTTGAGCCCTCGGGAGCTCCCCAGACAGGCAGGGGGAACAGGGAGAGGCGGCGAAGCAGGCAGAGCGCCCCAGAGGTGAAGGTGGTAGGTTCGACACGCGGGGGCGCTCCTCTCCAGGCTTGTCTTGGGCAGACGGAGCAGATTCGGGCCAGGCCGCCAGCATCCTGGGGTTCACGGAGACGCCTCAGCCCAGGGTGGGGCGCTGCAGTGTCCACACGGTCTCAGGGCCACATGCCCCTCTCAGGGCCTCGGCCTGGAAATGAGCTCCCACCAAGGGAACGGAGAGCAGAGGGGGCCTGAGGTCGGCTGGGGTCATGTCCTCTCCCCTGACCCCTCCCAACAGATTCTATTAACACCGGCACATCTACAGTCACACCCTCTCACGACCTTAAAACAGGATACACCTGGGTGCAATTCACACCGGCAGGGTGGCACAGCCGGTGATCGTGGCGGTCAGGTGCCAGCCATGCTGCAGGCTGGTGCATAGGGGACCGAAGGCGGTGCAGGGGGGCCGGGGCGCCCCAGGCCGGTGCGGGGGGTGCGGAGAGGGGGAGAAAGGGGCGCAGGCCGGTGCTGGTGTGGGGGAGGGGCGTGCCGCAGGCCGGTGCAAGGGGAGGCCCCAGCTGGTGCAGGGGGGCCCGCAGTCCTCTGATGCCTCCCGCAGCGGTTCGCAGGGCACGTGGAGCTGGTGAGGTGAGTGGAGGCACAGCGCCCGGCACCTGGCCGGCCCCGCTGCTCCCGTGTGTTCGCGGCGGCCGGTGGGCACGGGGCGGGGCGCGGAGGGCACGGCAGGCTCAGGCCCGGACTCCCCCACGGGGGAAGTTCCAGCAAAGGCCGCCTGGAGCGCTCCAGAGGCCTGACCCGGGCGTGACCTCGGGCCCGGGACACGGGAGGGGGAGGGGCGCCGGGAACCTCCCAGGCCGCCCACCGCGGGGCCGGCTCGGGCGGGGGCGGGGACGGAGCCGGCGGCCGGAGTCACAGACACGCAGACACACGCGCGCCCGCAGGTCGGCCTCCGCCCGCCGCTCGCTCCCCCCTGGGCGCCTGGGGCTTTCGACCCCGGTGGCAGGCAGGTGGCCTCGGAGGCGGGGCGGGGGGCCGGACCCCGAGTTCGCGGTGCGGCTGGAGGGTGGCCGTCCGCGCCGCCCGCCGCGCAGGCGCTGGGGGGGTTTGCCGTCTCGGGGCTCGGAGCCCCCAGCAGGGCCTGCCCGCAGGCGTGGGGGTGGCTTTGGTGGGGCGGCGACCCAGCCGGGCAGCTCCAGCCCGCACCGCACCCCAGTCCTGTGCCTGCGCGGGGCAGCTGGGGGCCAGACCCGGAGCCGACGCCCGCTGCTCGCCGGCAGGCCTGGGGCTCCGCGGGCTGCAGCCGGAGCGGACCGCCTGCCTCGGAGCTTTTACAGGTGTCCTTCCCCACCCCCACCCCGCACCCCCGCGAGCTCCCGGGTTACAGCGGTGTAGTTGTGATTTGCGGTGAACGTACAGGCTCGTGTAACCCCGCACCCTGCGGGGGCAGGACGTTTCACACGCACGCGCCCTAGGAAGCGTGCAGAACGCTCTCCCTGTCTTTTCTGGACACTTCGTGCCCATGCGGTCAGTCCAGCCTCCCGCTGCCCAGGTGCCCCCATTCTGTACCATGAATCCCTAGTTTGTTCCTTTTTGTTGTTTTTTAGTGTAAACCAGGCTTCATTCATCCGCTGGCCACTTCACGGACATTCGAGCGGATCCCAGGTCCAAGCCAAGATGGGCAGTGCGGCCACGGCGTCGCCCGGACACGACTGTGGACACTCGCCGTCACTCCTCTTGGGGACATTCCTGCGTCACACGTAAGTGTCCCTTTAAGAAACTGCGAAGCTGTTGTCCACACGCGGTACTGTAGCAGGTTTCTCGAAGAGTCGCGGCACTGAGGCTTTTCTTTCCAGGAAGCGACTTTATTCCTGGCACCGCCCAGTTGGGTTCGTACCCAAGGAACTGAGCCCCGATGCCACGCTGTGTAGCTTCTTATATATTGTTTCTTTCTTTGCCTCCCGTATACGGTAACGCGCCAACACGCAGTCTGATTAAGCGGTCTCATGTTTCAAGGTCGTGAAGGATGTTGTCACCTTTGTGCATAACCAGGTTGCCTTGAGGTTTCTTTTTTCCTTTCCTCAGGGACGGGACCCTACCACATTCCCCCCTTTGATTCTCAGACCCCTCTATTTGGGGTCAAAGAGCATCGTCTTGGTTTAGAGGTTTATATAGGCTGTCCCCCCACATGCCTAGAATAGTCCACCTGGAGCCTGCCCTTTGACGGCTGCACTGACACTGTCCCAGGCCTCTCGTAGATGAGAGAAGTTAGACAAAGGGTGGGGATCTGGCTCAAGGTGATCCGGGGTCCCCCACCAGTTGAGTTATAAAATCTTTGGCCTAGGCATGTTAAGTTTTTAACAGACGATGATGAACTTTTTCCCCATTAGGCAGGACAGTTTTTCCCAATACTTGAGCTTTTGAGAGGCCAAACCCCGGGTGTGGGACTGGGGTATTTTGTTTTACTATGAGGTTTGTGGGGATCAATGGCCGTCGTTTCCCCACGTTGGTACCCACGAAGTATCCTAGCTGAGTGCTAACGAAAACCTCCCCCTCCCCCATTTCTAGCCAGCCAGGGCAGCCTCGGCCAATCCTGTGGCAAAGAGTAGCACAAGAATCACGATAATACCGAGAAGGCGTGACGGTGCCTCACAGCAAGGAAACATGTAGAAAATAAGGACAGTCTTTTGTTTCATGGGACCGTGGGTTCCTCAAGCTCCTGCCGTGTGTAGACCAGTCAGCTTCCGGAGTGACTAGGGCAGGGCTGCAGTCTCCCAGAGCCTCTGGAGTGGCAGAACCTTCCGTGTGTGGTCGGCTTGCGCGGCGTGGATGGGTCAGGAAGGCACTCCCAGTTTCGAGAGGCCGGCTTCACTCTGCCGTAGTGAACCCAGGGACCCGCTTCGGCTACTTCCCTGCGTAGGGGTGGACAAAATGACAGTGAACGGGCCCCTCCAGAGGGGTTGTAGGGGTTGGACATTTTCCTCCTTCACCCACACGGCATCTCCTGGTTAGAGGGGTTAGACTCACAGGTGATCCCTGACCCAGTGGTATAAGGTGGTTAGGGTAGAGGCAAGGGGCCGCATGTGTTGTCTTACGGTGAGACGGTCTGTCTCATTTAGAACCCGCCCCCCATGCCCTTGATAGTGGGGGGAGGGTGCCCAAAGGATTTCATAAGGGGAGAACCCCGCCTGCTCCTTCAGCCTCCCACCTGCGGCTGCAGTCTGCCTCCCTGAAGGTCCCTGATCTCTCCCTGCCTAAGGTTCACCCTTTCCTTGTTTATTCCTCCCCTGGAGCAGGGCCTGTGTCTGCTGTTAGGGAACAGGGACGATGACCGCTCTGGCTTCTTCAAGCTGATAAGGGATGGTGTCGGGGGACAGCAGTTAGAGTCAACCCACGGGTCGCTCGAGCGACCCACAGCATGGTTCCACGGGAAGGCTGGCGGGCAGGAGGCGGCATGAACATCAGCAGACGCACACAGAAAACCACAAAGATTCTACTGAGCAACGAGATGGCATCTTAAGATCATGTCTACGGTGTTCAAACCTGCCAGACAGTCTAGGAGAGACCCTGACTTTGTAAACAACACATGTCAGGGGATCGCTCATAACCCACGTGACGGTGGCTCTGTTTCCAAGAGTTTGGCCCTAACGTAATTTAAAAACCAAAAATTTTTTTAAAGCATTTAATGCTTGTGAGGTTAACTCAGAGTTTTGCCGAGTGCAGGCAGACAGTCTGCTTCATTTTGAGGTGTGAAACTTTTCCAAGGGCCAGGAGTGCTACTAGAGAAAGGTCAAAGTAGCCACGCGCCATTGTTAATCTGTAAATGTTTAGGTAAGCCGAGCCTGGGTATTATTCTATACAGCAGAACTGTTATTGCTTTCTGTGCCTTTTCTGTCTTGCAGAGGAAGGCCTCTACCCAGCTAGTAAAAGAGTCCGTCCATACCAACTGGTGTTGGGATTCCTTTGACCTTGGCATATGAATGAAACCTGATTGTTAGTTTTTCCTGGATAGCCTCCAGGTCCTTGATTGCCTGGGAGAGCAAGTTTGTGGTTGGACATTTCTAAGACCTACTTCACGGGCTGATACTTCTTCCACAACTGTCCCCGATGAATTTTTTCCAGTAAACATCCTTTGGGCCATTTGCTAAGTTTTGTCTGTCCCTAAATGAAAGGCCTGAGGCTGTGTTTTCATCATCTGCTAGCTCTGTGAGCTTGGTGACAGCAGTTGCCCTGCTCTGTGTGTAACCATTCCAAGGGCTGGAGACCGTGTCTAGGAGCGAGGCCCCAGTTTACTTTTTGAGGGGCAGAGTAGGTGGGATCGAGTCTCCTTTAACAATCGACATAGCACACTGTTTTCCTGAACCCCGCTATCTACAGCCTACAACATCTAGTAATTTCCAAAAACTCACATAATTGTGATTTAGCCCTGGATTTAGTCGTACCCTAGTCTCTAATTAAGTTATACTGTCCCTTTCTAGCAAGGGAGTAAGGTTCTCTGGCATCATCAGGAAAGAATGAGAAAAAAGCGTTCCCATACACATTCCAGGGGCTGAAAGAAAACTTTAGTTACAGGTTTTCCGGAGACTGATCGTCATGCCACGTTCGGATAGTGGCCTGGAGTGGAAAGGAGGACAGAAAAGGTGGCTCCGGTCTCAAGAAGGAAATCAACTAGTTTTCCTTCTATATTTGAAGTTATCCGAGGCTCTGGGTTTCTGATGGACCGTTGGTTTAGGGGAGCCGCCGTGAAAAGCCCCAGGCCTGGGTCAGTCCCTCCCAGGGACACGAGATAAGTTCTCTCATTTAGAGGTCCCCGAGGGCATTCAGGTCTCCAGTGATCGTCTCCATTTAAGGGGCACAGCTTGTGGGGTTTTCATTTTGGTTCTCATTTCACTGCTCTGAACGCCACCTAAATGGCACCTGGTGCCAGGACCTCGGGAAGTCCAGTCTGGCATAGTACGTAAGGTCACGACTAAGGCCTCAGTTTTTTTTAAGCCTCCTTTTTTTTTCTTTTCTTTTTAAAAAAATTCTTCTCTTGATTTGGTTGTAATACACCCAGCTGGCAGCTCACAAGAGCACCTCCAGGGACCCTTCAAGGCCAACAGCCAATTTTTGCATTTTCTTTGAATATCTAGGGCTGAGTGAATGACAGATTTGTCCTTTAAAATCGTCTCAGCCTCAGGGGTGTCAGGGGAGATAGCCGAATGTGTAGTGAGAGCCCCCCTTGCCTCTCCAGGAAGGCCATCGGGCTCTCATATTCTGTTTGTAAAATAGTGGCTAATTTAGCATAATTTGAGGGCTAAATCTTAGATTTCCTTAATTTTTTTTTTTTTTTTTTTCCAAAACATCTGTCTCATTGAGAGTCTGATTTAACAAAAGCATTATATCTTTCCAGGTCAGCTCAAAAACACATGTAATATTCTGAAAAGCCTTCATATACTTGTCTGATCAGAAAATTTACCTACATCTCCTTTTATCTGTATTAAACCCTGTAATGTCAGGGTTTTCCTTCTGGCCTTCTAGCTTCTTGTAAGGGAAACATGCCTGTTACATTACGGGGAGGGCCTGGATAAGGTGGGTAGCAGGGAGCAGAATTGTATTTATATATATATATATATATATATATATATATATATATAGAGAGAGAGAGAGAGAGAGAGAGAGAGAGAGAGAGAGAGAGAGAGAGGGGGAGGGGGGGGTGGGAGGCTTCCCTTCCTCCTTCTCTAGGTCTGTTTTGGATACAGGTAAAGGGCCCTTAATTATGTCCCCTCCTGATTGCCGGACTTCAGAAAGGGTTGCCATTAAATTAGGCTCCACCTCACATTGCTTACATATATCTCGATTTTTTTCTTAAGGCCCGAAACAATGAACATAGGGGAATTCTCCTCATTTCCCTTCACATTTGCAAAACCCGGTCCAGTTGTAGGATAGTATTGTCATTGATATTTCCCTCTGAAGGCCAAGTTCCCTCTTCCAGTTCGTATTGGGGCCAAGCCTTGAGGCAAAAGCAAATGAATCTTAATGCATTCCAAAGGATCAGTGGCCTTGGTTGGGGAATTACCCATCCATCTATAGGAAAAAGGAAGAAAGTTGTCCCTTGTCTCCATTTCCCGTAGCCTGCCAGGAGAAACCTCATCTCCTGGCCCGCTTTTGGGCCGGCTGAGGGACTGGCTCCCAAAGGCCCTGTCGGTCTCTCGAGGGGCTGGGAGTAGTCACTCTTACCCAGGCTTGACTCTACCTCTGAGAGCTGGCCCGGCCTTTCCTGGTTTTTCTTACCCCTCCGTTTCCCACCTGTAGCACCTTGGGGGTATGGGGTATGACCAAGCAAGATTTTCCCGGTTGTGGTTTAGTCGTAGGAGGTCCTGATTTGATTTTGGCCCAACGGTAACTTACATACTGATCATTGGCCGTCGAGGGAGGGGGTTAAAGGGCCAGAGTCAAGGTCTAGTCCCCTGCCTTTCTCAACAATGCCCACATAAATATGTGTCAGCCGTGTGGATATCCATTTTCGGCATACAGTGGGCTAAGTTTAGTAAAACGGCTCCCATGTATCTTAGTGAAAGCCCTTCATGTATCGGTCCCTCCCTCCTACGGCAGAGGCATCCAGTGCTCTGCTGAACGGGAACAACACAAATGTGGAGGAGTTGGAGGCCGGCACCGAGGGCACTGCCATCATTTTCCCAGCCTTTGGATCAAAGGACGAGGAATTTTCATCTTAACCCCGTGTACTTTTTTTTTTTTTTTAACTTTTTTTTTCAATATGTGAAATTTATTGTCAAATTGGTTTCCATACAACACCCAGTGCTCATCCCAAAAGGTGCCCTCCTCAATACCCATCGCCCGCCCTCCCCTCCCTCCCACCCCCCATCAACCCCGTGTCCTTTTGAAATCCATTTATTTTAACCTTAGCCTGTCCTGACCACACATACAATTTCTTTTTAAAGATTTTCCTTCACGAAACTTCCACAGATTTTCTTTGCATTTAGATTTTGTCCCAAGCCATTTCTCTCCAAATAACCAGTCTCATTTAGGACTAAATTACTTTTTTTTTTTTTTACCTTTAACAAAAATGTATTTCCATTTCTTATATCTTTCTTTCCTATCTCCTACTTTCCTACCTGCAGCGTTGCTTTTCTTATTTTTATCAGTTTTAACTACATTTAGCAGAATTTTAACTCTTCGAAACTTTGGTCTCCGGTGAAAACTAACTAGTAACCAGTTGTGAACTCTGTGTTGCATCAGAATTTTTTTTTTAGATGGCAAACTTATGAATCCATTCAGCACAAAGCATGTTTTTTCCATCAGATCCAAAGATCCTTAGTTTTTTGCAACAAGTCAGAAGCACAAACCTACATCTAGTAATTAGTACTTTAGCCTCTTCTCTCATTAGATATCCAATGAATTCAATCTCAGTTTATCATGCAAGCAAAACGTTTTAGGTTACCAAGGACTTTGAAAGCTGTCTTAACAATTACCCACGAAAACTTTGAGGCAGATGAAATCAGCCAGCACTTTAAGCCATCCTTTTGCCGACAAATTGGGACAGAGATAACATGAGCTTATTTGACCCTCAGCAAATCTAGGTAGAATAAAAGTTTTGTTTTTTTTTTTTTAATATCGGTAAACGTTGCCTATCTCAAACCAACAAACTTAAGTTAGCTTAAACACTGAATACGTTTTACTTGGGTCCACTAAGACAATTTGTTCCCCGTTGTCTACTTTTCACCTGGGGCACTGGCGGGGAAATCTGAAGTGTGTGTGGTCTCACACGCGACCTCTGGGGGGAGGAGGGGCTGCCGGTGGCCTGGGCATCGAGGAACCAGTTCTGCAGGCCGCCCCCAAGTGGTGCAGAAACAGGAGGAAGGGAAGGAAAGGCAGAAGAGGGGAGGTGCCAGCAGAAGGCAGAGAAAGAGTTCCCAGTGGACCTACCAGGACAACTCCGGGAGGTGATCAGACTCCCCTTCTGCCTCTTGTGGGGCGGGTCTGCCCAAATGAACCCGGGTTCTTACCAGTCTTACGGGCAGTGCTCCCGAGCCGGTTCCTGGGCCTCACAGGTTCCGTTGGCGCACACGGGATCCTCACCCCGGTGCCGGGAGGGCCAGTCTCCTGCGGATCAAGGGGTCCGCTGGCTCCAGGTGAGGCAACCTCTCCCGGCGCCCAGAGGTTCACATCCCTGGCGGCGAAGGAGGTGGAAACGCCCCGTCCCTGAATCCCGGACGCGAGCCCCTAAGTAATGTAGCAGGATTCTCGCACGGAGAGTCGTGACACCGAGGCTTTTCTTTCAGGAAGGAACTTTATTCCTGTCGGCACCGCCCAGTCGGGTTCGTACCCAAAGAACCGAGCCCCGAGCGCCACGTGGCGTAGTGTTTTACATATTTTCCACTTCTGTGTCTCCCCTGCACGGTAACACACAAACACATGGTCTGATTAAGTGGTCTCGTGCTACAGGGTCGTGAGGGATGTTGTCACGTATGTGCATAACCGGGTTGGCTGGAGGTTTTCTTTCTTTCCTTTGGGAGGAGACCCGACCGCCATACCGTTTCCCACTCCTGCGCGTGTCCAGACTCCGCGTCCTCACCGCGCTGGGTCAGGTCTCTGGAGAGGGTGTGTGTGCTGCCTCAGTGTGCTTTTAATTGGCATTTCCCCACTGTTTCTCGCAGCCAGGCACCTTTCCATGTGCTTATTAAGTCATTCCCAGGTCTGTTTGGGTGAAATACCCATTCAGACCTCTTGCACGTTTTTAATATTGGGCTGTCTCATTTTTGAATTGTGAGTTCTTTGTGTAATCTGGTGAAATTGGTTTGTTTGGTTTTTTTTATACAACTTGTGTCTTTCAGAGGCATTAAGAGAAGAAAAGACAAAAATGTGCTTAGAGCACCTTTGATGTTAGCACTTGGATTTACCATTTCTGGTGCTCTGTATTTCTTCCTACAGATGATGATCACTCCAAAGTCACTCTCGGCTCAAAGGACTTCCTTTAGTATTTCTTTCTTTTTATGTTTTATTTATTTTTGAGAGAGAGAGAGACCGAGCATGAGCAGGGGAGGGATCCGAAGCAGGCTCCAGGCTTCGAGCCGTCAGCACAGAGCCCGACGGAGGGCTCGAACCCACGAACTGTGAGATCATGACCTGAGCTGAAGTCGGATGCTTAACCGACTGACCCACCCAGGTGCTCCAGGACACAGAGTTTCTGTCCACTGTTTGTTTTTTTTTTTTTTTTTTTTTTCCCCCTGAGCAAGGACCTATCAACGTGAAGTGAATAAACCTTTACAAAACATTTAAAGAAAAAGGAAGAGAGCTTTATTCAAGCCCCAGTTAGGACAGCTGTCCAGGATACACAATCTTCATGAAGAAGAACGTGCTCTGGGGAACATTTGTTGCCAGGTTATGTGTGTATATAGGACATAAGGTTGCAAATCATCGTGATGAAAGACATTGCAGAGAGTTGCAGACTATCTTACGTGTTTAGAATGTGCTAGGCTGCATCTTACCGGAACTTACTGAGCTTTCACTCTTATCTTTATGCTTGAGCTTTTTTTTTTTTTTTTCTTTTTTTTTTTTTAAGGTTATTTGCTCATGAAGCAGATGTTCAATGTGTGCCCGGGGCAGAAACAGAACCCCTGCTTTGAAGTTAATGAGTCCGTCTGACCTTGGTAGATGTTCAAGGATAGCTTCACTGGGAGCCCAGGGGCAGGGCCCGTGAACATAAAGTTGGAAGTTTCCTTGAAAATTTCCTTTGGGTGGGAATGCAAACTGGTGCAGCCGCTCTGGAAAACAGTGTGGAGATTCCTCAAAAAATAGATGTACCCTACGACCCAGCAATAGCACTGCTAGGAATGTACCCAAGGGAGACGGGAATGCTGATGCATGGGGGGGCTTGTACCCCAGTGTTTATGACAGCACTTTCAACAGTAGCCAAATTATGGAAAAAGCCTAAATTCCATCAGCTAATGAATGGATTAAAAAATTGTGGTTTATATACACAATGGAATACTACGTGGCAACGGGAAAGAATGAAATCTGGCCCTTTGTAGCAACGTGGATGGAACTGGAGAGTGTGATGCTGAGTGAAATAAGTCACACAGAGAAAGACGGATACCATATGTTTTCACTCTTATGTGGATCCTGAGAAACTTAACAGAAGACCATGGGGGAGGGGAGGGGAAAAAAAAGGGTTAGAGAGGGAGGGGAGCAAACCATAAGACACTCTTAAAAAACTGAGAACAAACTGAGGGTTGATGGGGGGTGGGAGGGAGGGGAGGGTGGGGGATGGGCATCAAGGAGGGCACCTGCCGGGATGAGCACTGGGTGTTGTATGGAAACCAATTTGACAATAAATTTCATATTAAAAAAAAATTTCCTTTGGGGCCACCTGGCTGGCTCAGTCATCGGAGGTGCAAGTCTTGGTCTCGGGGTTGTGAGTTCCAGCCCCACGATGGGCATAGAGATTACTTAAACTCTCAGAAAAGAAAAGAAAAGGTCTTTATTTTAGGAGCACCCACCTTAATGTTGCTTCACACGTCTTACAGTGTGTTGTTTAAAACCAGACCGGGCACCTGGGCGGCTCAGTCGATGAGGCGTCCTCCTCTGGATTTCAGCTCAGGTCATGATCTCGTGGTTTTGTGGGATCGACCCTGTGTGGGGCTCCACACTGGCAGCACAGAGCCTGCTTGGGTCTCTCTCTCTCTCCCTCTCTCCCTCTCTCCCTCTCTCTCTCTCTCTCTCTCTCCCTCTCTCCCTCTCTCTCTCTCTCTCTCTC
>NW_026057587.1:3642807-3652076 GCF_023721935.1 Panthera uncia | reverse complement strand
CCCCCTCCCCCCCCGCTTGTGCTATCTCTCTTTCAAAATAAATAAGTAAACTTAAAAAAAAAAGCTCAGAGATTTTAGATACTGTGTTTGTTCTCTCTGCATTTTGTATCCCTTCCAGGGCATCTGGTAACCGCGTTTTGACCCCACTCCGAGGTCCATGGGGGCTCGGCCTCTTTGCTGCTGACTTGTGTCACTAAATCTGTGACATGTGCCCCGGGGTGTGCCGCTGCTGATCCCCGCCCCCCCCCCCCCCCCCGGGCAGTTCTGTTTCTTTACTTCTTGTTTTCATGTCAGGCCTGCCTTCCTAAGGGCTGTTCCTTTGTCCGCTTGGGCTCCGGGTCAGCCAGTGATGGCACAGAGGTGGCTCAGCAGCCCGGAGCCAGGACCACCGTGGGCAGTGACTGCCAAGCTCAGGCTGTTCTCAGGTCGCCTCAGCTCTTCCTTTCTCCACCCCCGCCCACCCCCCAGGTAGTCCTGTGGCTGGCCAGGTGTACATGCCTGCAGGGCTCTGCCCACCCTCTCCTCTGCCCTCCTCTGGCCCCAGAGGTGACCCCCTCGGGCCACCTCACACGGCCTCCTGCCCTGTGATTTCTGGCCTGGTTCGGCCACTGGGAAACGCAGGGAGGAGGAGACGGTGGGGTGTGGCTTCCCCGTCCCCACCTTTGTTCAGGACCCCGTCTCTGTTAGCAGCCAGTGCAGACATACACAGTAGACGTTTACTGTTCCCTGCTCTGGAGGTCAGAGGTCGGGAACAGGGTGACAGCGGACAGGGAGGGCCTCCTCCTGGTGGCCCACTTGGTCCCGTGGCCTCACGTGGCACGGAGGCCCCACCCTCGGGACGCGGTCACCTCCCGAAGGCTCCCCTGTGAACACCTAGGCGCCCCTTGCCTTTCATCACACACTTACACACTCTTACATACACACGCTCACACACACACACACACGCACGACCTCGTTGATACCCTGACACCTTGCACATCCCAAACTGTGATATCCAGGAGAAGGCCCCAGACCAGGCCTTTGCCACTCACTCACTGGGTGATTATGGGTGTGGCCAAACTTCAGGGTCCGGTTTCCTTATCTGAAAATGTGGGGATTGGAAAGGTTGACCTCCTACCCCCCGCCCCCCGCCGCTCAGTTAGTTCCTGGGGGCTCCTGCACGTAATGCTCTGGAAGGCCCCTCGGGAGCCTCCTCGTGGAGGGGGTCTGTCACTGACACAGCTAGAACTACTAAAAAACCAGTCAAAATGACTTAAAGAAGGAAAGTTTAGGATTCCACAGAGTAAGAGATTTAGAAACAGGACAGTTTCGGATGGACTTAATTCCCTGAGTCCGTATCTCAGGCTGGCTCTCCTCATGGTCACAAGATGGCTGCCAGGGATCCAGGCACCGACTGATACAAAGTGTCCACGGAACAGAGGGAACAGATAAGATTTTCCCCCACGTCCCTCCTCCGCAGCCTTGCCCCGCAGACTTCCCCTAACGTCTCCGTGGCAGAATTCGACACATACCCACCAGCCACGTCGGTTAGCAGGGGAAACGGAGTGGCCGTGGTTGGCTTTGATCAAGCACGACGGAGCGGGGGCCACTGCCAGCCCCCGCACAAGGTCACGTGCTGAGGAGCGAGGTGGCCTCTGCGTTGGCGACCACACGCGTGCAGGGAATAGGCCCTAACCGCGTGGCTTCCTCGATGACTTTTCCTAGTTAAAATTCGATTTCTTTGTTGAGATATTCTTGGTGAGTTTGGTTTTGTCAGAGTCACTGTTTAGATTTCTTAAAAAGTTATCTCGAACATTTGCAAACTGGTCGGCTTGCACGTAGCCAGATTCCTGTTTCTCGCACGTCTGAGGGTCTGGCCGTGTGGGGTCGGCCGCTGCAGCCGGGAAGTGTCTGCCCCTCGGACGAGGCTCGGGCCTTGTGGCTTGCTGCGGTCCCCCCACTCCGCGTCATCTGTCGCGGTGCCCGCCTCACCTGGGGGTGTTTCCTGCCCGGCCCCCGTGGGTGGTGCACTTTGCCGATGCTGGAACAGGCCGTGGTTTTGGGGGGCAGCGTGGTCAGTGGGCCGTGTGGCCACCACTCTTTGCTTCCCACTGTGCCGCCATGGGTAGGGGCTGCTTTACCAGTTCCCAGTGGAAGTGCCCTTGACCGTGGCCTGGTAATCCAGGCCCCCAGTCCCGGGCCCGTGACGACCCCAGTGATGTCCCACCTCCCACAGGAAAGAGGGTCTTTTTTACCCTCTTGAGCTGAAGGGTGATTCAGTGTCATCATCAGCGTCTCAGGCTTTAGAGCCAGACTTTGTGGGTTTGAACCCAGACTCTGCCACTCACTTGCTGTGTGGTGTTGAGCAAGTTACCTAACTACTCTGTGCCTCAGCTTTCTTATCTCTTAAATGGCTTCGCTAGGAGGATGAAATGAGCCATAAGGGTGCCGTGCTTAGGTGTGTGCCCGACACGTAACGAGTGTATGTGCTGTTATTATGATGTGCCTTTACTCTGTATTTTTCTTTTAACTTTCTCATCGGGGAACAGGAGTTGGTTTTGCCTTTGTATTTCAACAAAAGGTCTATTAAAGTCATTTCCCCCAGACTGGGAAAAAGACATCCCTCCCGGGATGAATTCCTACAAGGGTTTCTCCCAAACTAGAAAAGATCACCGAGGGTGTGAACAGAAGAGTTGATCCCTGGTTCTGGGGACCCTATGGCCAGGGGCAGGTGTCCTGTCACCACAGCAGCACTGGGACACGACCCGCCTGCAGCGGTCCGGAGCCGACGGGCGGGGGCCACGGTAGGGGCGGCCGCCTTCCTGGGGCAGGGGGCCCCGCAGAGGGCAGGGGCAGGGGCCCTCCCTCCGTCTGCAGGGGACTGTCCAGGAGCCACACCCAGGACCTGGGAGATGAGTCCTGAAGGCAGAGGGGAGGTCCCAGGCACGAGCCTCTTCCCGGGCTCCTGGCCGCGGCCTGTCCCAGTGGGTTGGTGGACACTCCGTGGCCAC
The DNA here is from genome assembly GCF_023721935.1 of Panthera uncia. Classification (NCBI taxonomy): domain Eukaryota; kingdom Metazoa; phylum Chordata; class Mammalia; order Carnivora; family Felidae; genus Panthera; species Panthera uncia. Next base: position 3,649,086 of record NW_026057587.1, on the reverse strand, counting down.
TTCTGGTGGCGCCTCTGCTGGAGGAGATTTTTGTGGTTTCCATCTGTAGGTGAGATTGAGGGCTTGCTCACTTCCGTGGTCTGTGGCGTCCTGGCCGTTCAGTGGGAGGATATGGCCACGGATCTTCCTGTGTCTCCACCAAGAGCAGTTGTCACGGTCCCTGGACTGGGGCCTCCGGGAGCCTGCCATCTGATTGCCACGATGTCCCGGGGGGGGGGGGGGGGGGGACGGGGGGCCCGGGGGGGGCAGCAGGATCTAGACTCCACGTGGACAGATTTGGGTGCCCTCCTTCCCCTGCCCTGGCTTCCGTGGATTCTTAGGAGCCGCTTTTCCAGAGGGAAAATTCTGGGACACCTGTGATTCTGAGCGGCTGCGGTGGGCATCCGAACCGTCATCTTCGGGAAGAAGGGAGGGTGGGCTGCGAGCCGGCTGCAGGGGGAGGGGTGGGCAGACAAGGGAGGTGGGAACCCCCCGCCCCCCAGCTCATGCCTGCTCCCTGTGCAGAGGGAGTTTTCTGTCTTTCCGTCTGAGCGGGAACCACAGACTCAGATCCTTCATCCGAAAACTTATGTGGTTTGTTTCACGTGCTTCTGAGCTTGTGGGCTTCTGACGTGGGAGACGGCCAGTGGTATTCCTCCCCCACAAAGAAACGGACATGCTCCCCACTCAAACATGAGGCTCTTTGGCCCGACAGGTGTGTGCAGGATGCCGGCCTGCCGGGCGGTATGGCGTGTGATGGGGACAGAGTGCTGAGCCGTCCGGGTAAAGTCCCTGTGCTCACAGGGCCTGTCATCTAGCGGAGGCAGACGGACAATAACCAGTGATGAAGTAGAAAATGTAGCATGCTGGGTGTGGCGGAAGCCCAGGAGGGGGTGAGGGGGGCTGGGTGGGGACACCGTGCATTTGAATGTAGGACGTTCTGGAAGGTCAGACTGAAAGGTGATACCCCAGCGACGGCATGAAACGGGAGCATGTGATCTGTTTGGATTCTGTGGGCAGGGGTTCCAGGCTGAGCAAGCATCACGTGCAAAGGCCCTGAGGCCGGTGGCTGTCTTCGGTGTTGCAGGCCTGGCAGGTGGTGGATCAGAGACAATAGTGTGTGTGCATGTTGGGGGCGAGTGGATGGGGAGCCCGTCACTCAGCGCCCCGCGGGCCTTTGCAGGAACCTTAGCCCTCTGACAAAAATAGCCTTGACGGTCATGTGCAGATGGTTGGTCTGGCTTTCTGGTGCTGGAGGCATTGCCGGACTCTGGTGTTGAGACCTGTCTAAAGGGCCAGTCAGGAGGTGATGGCAGTGCCTTTTACAGACTTCAGCAGGACTGCTAGATCCGTATGCCCTGTAAGGAGATCCTTGGAGACGCAGACATGCTGGCCACGGGCCCGGGGGCGGCTCCGAGGGCTCTGGCTCAGGGCACTTGCCGAGACCCTCCTTGCCGTGGGAGGCCGGTGCCCACGCTGGGCGGCTTGCGTGTAGGACACGCGTCTTTGCCCTCGCACCTGCCGTCTCCCGCTGGGGAAGGTGTCCTGCGGGAGCCCACTGTGCCGTGGACCTCTGCAGTCTGGCCCTGGGGAACATACGTGGCCGCGTAGAATGGGACGGTCCGCGGTCCTGGGGTTAGCAGCTGGGCCGCTCTGTGAACAGGCCGACTCTCCCCACGTATAGGGGAGCGAGAACCTGGTTCCCACGCTGCACCTGCAGGAAGGTCCGGGGAGAGGTGGACAGAAAGAAGGGAACGGAGGGAGGGGCCCGCCCACCGAGGAACTGAGGTAGATGAGGCGCAGGGAAGGGACAGGAGGGGCGTTGTTGGGGCCATGGGCTGTGTGGGCCTTAGAGCAAGGTTTCCAGATGCTCAGAATCTGGGATGTTAGGAAGGACCCATGAAGCAATCGCCACAACTTCTCTGTAAATCTAGTTGCTCCAAAATAAAAAGTAAACTAAGAGAGGGGCACCTGGGAGGCTCAGTCAGTTGAGCGTCCGACTTCGGCTCAGGTCATGATGTTGCCATTTGTGAGTTCGAGGCCCACGTCAGGCTCTGTGCTGACAGCTCGGAGCCTGGAGCTGCTTTGGATTCTGTGTCTCCCTCTCTCTCTCTCCTTCTCTCTCTCTCTCTCTTTCTCAAAAATAAATAAACATTAAACATTTTTTTTTAAAGTAGACTGAAAGCATTGCCACGGATTATGAGTCAGATACCCCGAAGGTGTTCTAAGAGGCCAACCTGGAGGTGGTGACAAAGCGTGTCCCCATGCGGCCAACTCTGAGGGGCCGGTTAATGGCGTTTCTTCCTTCTATGACTTCCCACATTCTACCCTGTATTTGCCTTCAGAGGAAAGTTTGAGTGGCTCCTACCGAATTAGGACCAAACCACCGGTGACACAGCCAGGGTCACTGGCCTTGGTCACCTTTCTGGGGACATCTCTCCACCTCTTGTGATGCCTGGGAGGCCCCGAGAAGCGGTCTGAAACTCTCGGCAGAGTCACATAATTTTCCCATTGCCCGCAGGGTGGGCTCACGGGTGGGTGGTGGCCGAGTCGGGGAGGGGAGGGGTGGGGGTCAGTGAGTGGCGGGGCTGGATGTGCAGGTAGGGCCTGGGGAAGGGTATCGGGGGGACGTGTGGGGCCCTGGTTAGGTCTGGGGGAAGGCAGCCTAGACCAGGGAGGCAGGAAGGGCCGAGAAGGATGGACGCGTCGTCTGGCAATTCGGGAGCCGGGGGAGCAGCCTCGGTTGTGAGTCCACTTTTACCTCCAGAAAAGCAGAGAAAGGAGGGGCCTCATCTCCAGCCGGGAGAGGGTTTGGCAGCCAAACATTTTCTTAACATTGTGGTAAAACGCACGTGACGTAAAACTTAGCATTTTGGTTATTTCTCAGTGCACAGTTCAGGGGCGTTGTGTCGCTGTTCCCCAGCATCTCCAGGATGTCCCAGGCTCCCACGGGGAGGCTCTGTCCCCCCGCGTGTTAGCCTCAGACCCCCACCCGCTGCACCTGCACGGGGGCGGGGCACCTGGGACAGGCCCCCACCCCCCCCCCTGCACAGCTGGGACACGCCCCCCTCCCCCCCACCCCCCGCACCTGCACGGGACACCCCCAGCATCGAGTGCAGTACCCGCCACGGGACCGTTCAGGGCTGTGCTCATGGACAGCTCGGATGGATGGACGCAGGGCAGATGGAAGGAAACACCACTAAGCTTTCTCGCCACTTTGTCTAGTTTTCGGCCCGTTTCCTCCCTCTGGGCCTCTGCCGGCTGGTGCGGAGGCCTCGGGGCAGAGCCCAGCGTTCCCCGGCCCGCGCAGGTGCCGGGGACCCCGGCGGCTCTGGTTGCGCATCGGACGCGGAACGCGTCCACCACCACGCGGGGGCCGCCGGCAGCGCGGGGACCCCCGGGAAAGGGCAGGCGCGGCCTCTGTTCAGCTTTCTGTCCCGGTCCTCTCCTCGCCCCCACCCGGAGGGAGCAGGTTATCGTGGGTGGCGGGACAGGGAGTGAAACCACCTGCGGGTCCCCCGCGCTCCTGGGGCACAGCGCCACCTGGTGGTCCCCGCTTGTGTCTGCAGTCGCTGGGACCGGCTGTTCCTGGGGCAGCGCAGCAGGTGTGGGGTTCAGCTGCCCGCTGCGAGGGACCCTGCCAGGCAGGAGGGTCCCCTGGACGGATGCGGCGGGACGCTGATGCCCACAGCCTGCGCGCTGGAGGTGCAGACGGACGTTGAGCCGTCACAAGCTGAGCGTCGTGCAGGATGCGGCCTCAGGATGCTTGTCCAGCGACGTCCCTGTTTTGCTGGGGGCAGGGGTGAGCAGGGAGGTGCCGGGACCTCTCAGAGCCGGACAGACCATCCGCCCACTCTGATTCCCAGGGGTGAGGTTGGTATCAGCGCCGCTGAGACCACGTGGGTGAGAGGGGTTGGGGTGGCAGCAGGTGGAAGGTTTGGGGGCGAGTTCTAGAAGGGAGACTGTATCCTGAGTGGTCAGAAACAACACAGGGGAAGCATCCTACAGAAAGCAAACCGGTGCCCCATGTGGAGGTGCCCCCCTGACAGGCTGCTCTCTGCACAGACTGCAGGGGTCAGGGGTCTGGGCAGGTGGGGGCGGGGCAGGGGTGGAGCATGGCAAGCAGGAGGGAGCCCTCTGCCCAGTCCCTTTCCTGGGGTGGGACCAGCCGTTTACGTCACCGTGGTGCTCTGCGGGCTGCAGGACCAGGGAGGACAGTGAGCCCAGAGGAGCCCCTCACGCAGACGTCGCCTTCCCCACGTCCAGGCTTGTCTGGGATGGCTGGCGGGGTCAGGCAGGTGACGCACCCGCCCGGCAAGAGGCCCGCAGGAGGTGCCGCGTGGGCTCAGCTCCTGTGTCTGTCCTGCCAGAAGCGAGGCAGCCCTCCTGGAGCCCTGGAAACGGGGTCACGTGCCGGGGGTGGCGGGGCCTCCACGAGTCCCCACGCCCAGCGCCGAGCTCAGGCCCCATTTCATAAGGGAGAGGCTGCTGGTCCCAACTCCAGTCCACACGACCAGGCACGGTCCACACCCAGCCTTCCTCCCTGGGGCCCAGCTCTGTCGCAGGGTTCGGACGTCTGGCGCCCCCCCAAGCCCCCCATGTTCTCCTCGGTCTCCTCTTAGCGTCCTCCCTGGGCGCCCCCATCCGCACAGACACTCTGCAGAGAGCACTCCTTTCCCGACGGCACCAGCAAGTTCTGGGGTGACTCCCATCAGAAGACTTGGTGACGGGGAGGCGGGGCCAGCTTGGCCAGCCTGGGTCGTGTGCACGGCCTGGAGCCGGGCAGTGGGGTCAGCACCCCCTGCATTCACGGATGGAGCGCGGCCGAAGCTGGCTCTCAAAGGGAGGAGAAGGAGGTGGGTACTGGGTGCAAGTTTGTGCACCCCAAATTCGTGTGTCGAGACCTGGCCCCAAGTGTGATGGTCGTCAGGTGGGGCCTGGGGCAAGGGATGAGGTCGTGAGGGCGGGGCCTCCCGGCAGGGATTAGCGCCCTTGTCAAAGAGACCCCAGAGAGCACAGCGAGCAGAGGGCCGCCCCTGAGCCAGGAGGGACCCGCCTCTGGTCCTCGCAGCCTCGGGAGCCGTGAGAGGTCATCGTCTGCTGTCCACGAGCCGCGTAGTCTGTGGGACGCGGTCCCAGCAGCCCAAGCGGATTAGGACGAAATACACACCCCGCGTGTCCACTTTGCTGTCTGTGGTGACCCCTCCCTCGAGGATTCGCTGCCGTGTGACAAGTAACCCGTGATCCAGGGCTGACCGGTTCCCACCGCGCTCTCTCAGGAATGGCTGCGGTGGGGTCTTCGAGGAGGCCCCTTCCCTGCCATCTGGCGGTTCTTGGTGGCCGTCGCTGGGACCCAGTCGGGACAGCTGCGCATGGCCTCTCTGTGTGGCCTGGGCTTCTGTGCAGGTCCCAGAGTGGGGGTGGGGGGGGTGGGCGGCCGCTGCTTCCCCTCTGTGACCTAGGCTTGGAGGTCACACGGTGTCACTTCTGCGTGGTCGTCGGCCAGCCCGGGTTCGAGTGGCCGGAGCAGAGACCCCACCCCTGGATGGGAGCAGGGGCCACGTCCTTGTCAGGAGACCCTGTGGGGCAGGGGGGCAGGGCCGGGCTTCCCGGGAAACAAGATCTGCCTTGTGTGCTCTCTGGTGGCCTGGTGGCTGGGAGCCCCCACAGCAACCTGCTGCCCCCAACAGCGTCTTCATGGCCCACGTTGGAGAACACTTGCTGGGGGGGGGTAAGTGGCGCCCCCTACCCGTGGAAATATATGTCCACGTACTGAGCTGCGGGACCCGTGAGTGTGACCTTATTTGGGAATAGGGTCTTTGCACATGTGATCATGTCACAGTGAGGTCCTGACCCAGGGGCTGGAGGCCTTCTAGGAGAGGGGGTTTGCAGAGAAAGTCACAGGTGGAGAGGGGCCCTGCGAGGGCAGGGGCAGAGGGGACTCACCTCGAGCCAAGGAGCCCAGGGGCCCCCAGGGGCGGGGGCGGCAGGGGAGGGTCCCCTACAGCCAGTGGGAGGTGCCTCCTCCCACTTTGCACTTTCAGCCTCCTGAACTATGGGAGACCATATCCTCCCTTCCCTCCTCCCTCCCTCCCTTCCCTCCTCCCTCCCTTCCCTCCTCCCTCCCTCCCTTCCCTCCTCCCTCCCTCCCTCCCTTCCTCCCTCCCTCCCCTCCTCCCTCCCTCCCTTCCCTCCTCCCTCCCTCCCTTCCCTCCTCCCTCCCTTCCCTCCTCCCTCCCTCCCTCCCCTCCTCCCTCCCTCCCTCCCTTCCTCCCTCCCTTCCCTCCTCCCTCCCTCCCT